>NW_007377624.1:218239-285063 GCF_000475195.1 Diaphorina citri | reverse complement strand
ATCTTCCTTTATTTTTATTTTATTTTTTTTTTTTTAGGGAACTGTAACTGCTGAGGGAGAAAGGGAACAGCCGTTTCGAGAACGAACCTAATCTGTTTAGAATAAAATCCACCTCGGGCGAGAATTAAACCCGGGGCCTAGCGCTACAACTTACAAGGCAGACCGACTAATCTCCAAGCTAACTATTTTTTTTTATTTATTATTATTATTATTATTATTATTATTATTTTAAGAGGCCAAGCTAACTATGCTGGCACCGATAGACTCCAATTACAATGAAATCTTTGATAGTATATATCTAGATTTTTTTTAAGTAGGTAGGTAGGTAGGTAATTATTTAGTATTTTATTTAGTAATTATTTAGTATTAGGTAAATATTTAGATCTTAAGTATACTTACATATGTCTTATATTATAAAAACTCTGTAAATAGACCTTGCCAAAAGGCCTATTATATCTAAAATAAATAAATAAATTTTTGCATGAGTAGAAAGACGAGGATTGTTATCGCTCCTTTCCTTCGAATCTCATCGCCCTTCTAATTAGAATCTTGACATCTGATAAGATCTCCTTACTATTGACTATACTAAATGCTGACTCCCGTATACCTGCTTCATAATCTTCTCTACCTACCTGACTGCCTGCTGATTGCTGATCTCACAGTAAACATGACTGTAATCTGAATACGAGTAGGTACATAATATGTAGGTGTCCTTACTATTGACTATACTGAATGCTGACTCCCGTATACCTGCTTCATAATCTTCTCTACCCACCTGACTGCCTGCTGATTGCTGATCTCACAGTAAACATGTAATCTGAATACGAGTACATAATATGTAGGTGTAATAGATCAGTTATGCTTACTTGGGTGATGTTTCAAAGTCATAGGGCAGGAAAAATAAGGAAGAACTGAATTTTTCTTTTCCTTCTACGACTTCTAGATCCCGAGATAAATCGATTAAAAAAATACCGGTAAATCGTGAAGTTTGACGTCACGGCATACGCTCCCGTAGGTGATGACGTCATAATTTAAGACTCCCGCTTCGTTTGTTTGTGCGCAAGCGTTTCTGCGCATTTTGACGTGAAATCTGACGTCACAACTATTTGAACTTTTTCATTAGAACAGAAATTAAAAATTGAATTTTCGACCTTTTAAAGTTATTTTTTCGGAGTTTTGACCTCAGATTTGGATTTTTCACAACTTTTTACGTAGGAATCGACCTTTTATTAATAATATTTTCCCAATTGCAACTCCTCCATTCTCAGAGTATACAAATACATATTCTAGTCTTAGTGCCAACCTAGTTAGCTCGGAAAGTAGCGCCTCTGTAAGAGTTAGATCGCGAGTTCGATTTCCGCCCGAAGCGCAATTGTATCTTGAACAGATAAGGTTCGTTTTCGGAACGGCTGGCTTTCTTCTTCTTCTTCTTCTTCTTCTTCTTCTTCTTCCTCTTCCTCCTCCTTTAAGTTCGTGCTAAGCATAGTCTCAAGGCATTTGATTGGTCAATTTTGACTTGAGACTGATTTAAGAACGATCATTCTTGTTCATAAATACGAGTGTTAGTGCCAACCTAGTTAGCTCGGAAAGTAGCGCGTCTGTAAGAGTTAGATCGCGAGTTCGATTTCCACCCGAAGCGCAATGGTATCTTGAACAGATAAGGTTCGTTTTCGGAACGGCTGGCTTTCTTCTTCTTCCTCCTCCTCTCTTTATCCTAAATGGGCTGCTGACTAAATCAGTAGCTCTCAGGGAACCTCTTTGAGATATCCTTATGAAAAAAAGCCCTGAGCTACTTAAATGATCTAATGTGTTACCTTTTTCTGCTTTCCTGAAGAAGGACTTGACAAATCCTCAACCGTGATCCTTTTGGTACCTCGTGATCCTTTTTGATTATACCTTCTTTTTGAATAACACTCTCAATTGAATACATTTCATGGCTTCTATTGTCTGGAGTAGTTATACCAGGGCCGGCTGCAATACTATAGGCAGGTACGTTCACAAAATTAGGGGTCTTTCGTTGAAGAGGTTTGATAGAGGGAACTGTAACTGCTGAGGTCTTATTGTCCCGAAATCGAAGACAGAAGGAAGACAGGGTAGTAGCCAGCCGTTCCGAGAACGAACCTTATCTATTTAGGTTAAAGTTAGCCCCAGGCGGATAGTACCGAATCAAGGGTTAGAAAAATCGTAGCTTGTGTACCTTACCTTAACATGGTCTGTGTCGTAGCATCCCAACCCCGTAGTATGCCCCTTAGATGGCCAATAAGAGACACAATCCTTCCCCTATTTCTTCTGATTATCTATGTCCCCTGAGGAAAATCTTAAATCTGGCCCTATAATCGAACCTATGTACTCGAAACTCCTCACCACCTTCAAACCTCAAGAGCTCTTAATCTTCTCAGTGGGACACCTGAAATCCTCGTGAGGACTTGAGGACCTTATTGGACCTTCTGAGAGTGTAAGGCTGTAAGGTCTTCTAAGATAAAGGACTGAGGTCTACCTTAGGATCTAGGAGAAATATTGAAAAAATTAAACCCACAAGACAAAAAAAAAAGTTGAAAAATGGGTTCTCTTGAGAAAATGTTTGTGGTAACAAGGTGTTTTTATTATTATTGATAACTTTCACATGCCTACAAATTTTTATATTAACCTTTTATTTAACCACAGATTTTTATTTCATTTTACCCACTTCTGGTATGACAAATTACTTACCACATGTTGCAAATGTAAGGTTCTCGTATAATCTTGAATACCTTATGCGTGGGTGTTTAGTTAGTTTTATTTATGTGTGCAATATGAGAATTTTGAGGATTCTGGGACCTATTCCTGCACAAAAGTCATCGGAAAAAGGTCCTTTTTTTTAAAAAAAAGGTCCTTATTTCAGTGAAAGAACAGCTGGTAAATTATTGAGATGAATTTCAGAGTTCTCCAAAAGGGGACAATTTATACGTTATCCAGATGGATATGGCAGCAATGAGTCATCAACCCCAAATGAAAGAACCAATCAGAATGCGAGAATTCCTTGCATTGTTGCAATTAAGGTAAAGGTCTATTTTTATAAACTCTCTCTTTTAAAAAGTAAAGGTAGCTTCGATCTGTAACCTTTTTTTACAAGAGGTTGAATCACTGTGCAATGTGGGAGGAAGCACTGTGCAATGTACCTTCCTCTTTTAAAGATTTTCTACCGTTGCACCTTTGACATGTTTGGCAACGTAGCCTACTTTTGTAATGACTCCTTGCTGCCATATCCATCTGGATAACGTATAGTCCCGAGAGTGTAAGGACTTCTAAAAACTAAGGTCTACCTTAGGAGCTTGGAGAAATGTTGAAAAGAGAAAAATTAAATAGACAAAAGAAATGGTTAAAAATGTGTTCTCTTTAGAAAATGACTGTGGTAACAAGGTGTTTTTAGGTTTTTATTATTGATAACTTTCACATACATATTTTTATATTAACCTTTTAACCACAGATTTTTATTTTATTTATGTTTATTAGAGTGTACCAATTTCATTTTATTACTATTTTTTATTATTACATATTATTTTATGTTTATTTCTTCTCTTTCTCTGATTTTCAGACCCCATTTCTGGTATGACAAATTACCACATGTTGAAAATGTAAGGTTCTTCGTAAAATCCCGAATCCCATATGGGTAGGTGTTGTGGTTGGTTTTATTTATGTGTGCAATATGAGAATTGTGAGGATTTCTGGGTCTCTACCTATTCCTGCATAAAGGTCATTTAAAAGGGTCCTTTTTCGAAAAAGGTCCTTACTTTCAGTGAAAAGAAACAGCTGGGGAAATTATTGAGCTGAATTTCAGAGACCTCCAAAAGGGAATATTTAAAATCCAACTCAGGAGTAATATAAAATGTTAAATTCCTCTATTTCTTCTTCAAATTCTCTCTTTTTTTCGTCTAAAGGCAAAGTCTGTGTGTGACATGGGTGGAAAAAGTTGTGCTAAATTTCGAGTCCGTGCGTCCTTGTATCACAATTTCGAGCCCGGGGCTCCAAATTTTAAGTCCTTGCCCATGACTTAAAAACGGCCAAAGTACATCGTCTTCTACATTACACGAATAAACCGTTGTTTCAAAGCTGTCAAAGCATTCACCACTCCCAACCCAAAATACCAAATTGGCTGAACCTTTCTGCTATGAACCGAATTGAACTCTTCATATCTCGATACTAAAATCAATCTAAACATGTCATATACTAACGAGTTCGTGACTCAAAATTCCCAGTATGTGTGTGTATCAAAATTTGAGTCCTTGTATCAAAATTTTAAGTCCGTGTATCAAAATTTCCAGTCCTTGTATCAAAATTTCCAGTCTTGTTATCAAAATTTCGAGTCCTTGTATCAAAATTTCCAGTCCTTGTATCAAAATTTCCAGTCCGGGACTCAAAAACTGCCAAAGTCCCGTCTACATTACACAAATATACCGTTGTTTCATAGCTGTCAAAGCATTCACCACTCCCAACCCAAAATACCAAATTGGCTGAACCTTTCTGCTATGAACCGAAATGAACTCTTCATATCTCGATACTAAAATCAATCAATATACACATGTCATATTTTGTACGGGTTCAAACTTTTATACCAATCAATCAAGCAAGCCGAAAATTTGACGTTAACCCAATCTGTGTCCTGTGTCCCCGAAACAGGCAGTGAGATTGTGAAGGAATTGGAAGCTCGTTTCCTCTCTTTTTCCTATGGTTTAGTAGTACAGGCGCTATCACCAAAAAAAGGGGAAATGAGCTTCAGAAGAGGTAAATTTGCGAAAGAAAAATAAGTCCAGCGACTCCAGCATCTTTTGTTAATTTATAAATTATTGAACCAAGTTCATGAATGTGTTAAACAAATTTGGTGCCTTGTTATAGAGTTGATCAATCAATCAAGAAGTACCTATTAATGAATATGTATTGAGAATAAACTATGTATGTATTTAAACATGTACTGGGAATATTGTATACTATGTACATATTATGCACATACCTATCTATATAAAATTATTCGGACCCAAGAGAAAGAGAGAGATAACAATGTATGCACAGGAAGATCCTATGAGAGGGAGAGAGAAGGAGAAGTAGGTAAAGTAGGACTTGGAGGAGGAGGTTTTGGAAATTTGACATTGATGTATTACACTGGGAACGGGATTCCACTATCTTCCATATCCACTAATTTCAATTCTCTAACAGACATACAATCGAATCTGGATAAACAGGAGTTGTATAAAACTTGTATAAGTAGGTACTTGTATTATCTGAAAAAAGTTGCGGTCCCTTTATTTTTGACACAAAAACCTTTTAAAGCAGGAAAATTGAGCCTCTTTAAGCAGGAATGCCTTTGGTCATTGGACTAGTTCACGGTCTGGAACTTCTGTAAGCAGGAACATTGTTTTGCTCAACCTCAATAAGCAGGAATTTGTTAAGGAATGCATTTTGTCATGCCAGGTTTGTTTTTTTCCTAACCTGTTTTCTCAAGGACCTCTATTACAAAAAAAAAAAAAAACATTTCGACTTACCTCTAATACAAAGGATGAGGACTAGGACCAGAGAAACCCCAATCCCACCACAAGAAGACATGCTGGATCCTTTTCGGACCTAAAGAAAGCCTATGATCTTGTAGATGGACTTTTTAATCCAGAGGGACAAATAGTCCCGTCCTATGATTTTGTGGAATACTTTATAGTCCAAAAGGGACAGATAGTCCCGCTACTTGTCAGTTTGCCGGGGACAGTCCTCCATAGTCCTTGTTTTGCTGGATGTATAGGGTGGGTTAGTTTGTTCACATCCTGGAATCAAGAACAGAATATTTAGATCAGAACACTATGCGAACTTTCTTTTCTAAGAGGCTTGAAAGAGGGAACTGTAACAATGGAGAACGATTAACGTCCCAGAGGGCAGAGAAGAGAGAAAGAGAACAGGAAAGGAGAAAGCTAGGCCTTCCGAGAAAGAACCTTAACTGTTTAGGAGAAAGTTCGCACCGGGCGATAACCAGAGGCTTCCGGTAACAGAACGGTTGGTAGTTATGCTAAACTTGGTTGTTGACGGAATGATTTATACCTAATACTGTCTTTCTAATGGGGTTCCAAGTACAAAACTGATCAACTGATCATACACAAAAAGCACACTCAGGTGTAGGAGCTACAGCCCCAAAGGATGAGTCTAAAGCCTGATTCACACTATAGTGCCAGTCAAGGTCCAGTCACGGTCCGGTATCGGTCCGATCAAATGATTGTTGAAGGCAAGTAAATGCGAGTGTACACACTAGACGTTCTAGTCAAGGTACGATAACGGTCAGCTCACAGTCAAAATTTGGAACATTCTCGCGACGAATCTTTTTGATCGGACCGAAACTGGACCGTGACCGGAGCGAGACTGGCACTGTAGTGTGAATAGGCAGCGATCAAGCAACGATCAACATTCCTTCGTTCAATTTTCAAAGTACGATGTTATTTCGCCATCGTGTTTTTTAATACCTAAAACTCATAATAAATTATTTAATTTCCTATTCCAAATTTGTTTTCTCTCTTTCATTTATTTTATTTATTTTTATCACTTTATTTATTCTTTCTTCATTTATTTTTTATTTATTTTGTTAAAGTAGGAGTCTGTACGAATTAAAAAAAAACTACGCCTAGGACTAGGACCAACTAGAAATGAAAGAAAAATGACCGAAGCATGAACGTTGCTTGAACGATAGTGTGAATACTCAATCTTTTGATCGGACCGTTACCGGACCGTGATCGGACCTTGACTGGCACTATAGTGTGAATCAGGCTTTACGAATTTACGAAGTACAAAGGCTGCAGCAAGCAGCAACTGAAACTTGCAGCTCAAGCAAATACAGAATCTTCTTCTTTTTCTTCGCCTTTTCCCGTGTACAGACGGGGTCGGCGTTTTGCGTCAGCCTCTCAATCAGCCCTAGCTAGGGTGATTGCATTGGGCTGACATTTGGTTTTGGCTACAAATTTTACAAGTGGATGCCCTTCACACTCAACCTTTGCTATTTCTTTAGCAAGGGAAATTCAGGCTGGTATACTCCCTGTTTAACGTCCCCCCAGCCAGACAATCCAGACATACAGAATATAGAAAATATAACAATAATACCATCCAAGAGTGTATGTTCTATTGACTATTCGAATTTCGAACTAATCTTTCAAATGCATTTCACGACATGCTGTTATCGAACATGAAGGAATTCAAGATGAAACATGAAACCATAACCATGCTGGAGATTTCAGGGCGCGGCAGAAAACCAATTTGATTTTGACGAAGACATCCTAGCCGATGCTGAATTGATAAAAGAATCTCGGATGGGATTGGCAGATGAACCAAATTGGTATAGTGATGGAGAGATTGTACATAATAAATGATTTGTTCAATAGAGATCCAGAAATTGTTAAAGAACTGATTTGTTGGATAGAGATCCAGAAATGGTTAAAGAAGTGATTTGTTCAAAAGAGATAAAGAGATGATAAAAAAAAGTGACAGAAAAGAAATTAATCAATCAATTTAACCAACAAAATTGCTGTGGGGATCAAAATTTGGTTGATGAAGAGATTGGTAAAGAAATGCCAGAAATAATCAATCAAACCAACAAAATTGCTATTGGGATTTGCATAAATTGAGGGTTTATCTTCATTTTGGTCCTGAAAGCCATTAAAATTAATTATCTTGTTTGAAAATGTGCGAGAATATTGCTAGAAATTTTATAAAATCTAAATTTGCTTTTTTTACCCCAAATATTCAAGACAAAAGATATTTTTTCGAAAGAAATTCCAAGATTTACATAAAAAAGAAACCCCCTAAAAGCTTTTTCCCTAATGTCTTGTTTCTTCTTTTCCTTCGTCTTCTTCTTTTTTCTTTTTCATCTTCTTCTTTGTGAATTATGTTTTGTCTTTTGCGTGGAAAGTTTCTGACTGAACTTTAACTTTGGTTTATCGTCCCTCTTCAGTTGGCAGTCTCAGATTAAAGTGGTACGCGGGAAGTTTATTGTATTTTATCTTTTGGGAGCAGGGTTGTTGAATTTTGAAGTAAATTTTGAAAGTATCTAAATGCTTTTACAAGTTTTTTAAGGATGATGTTTGGTTTATTTCTTCTGAAAAGAAGAAAATATCGCTTGACTAACTTAACTTTTACAGAATGTAAAGTTCAATGAAATCGGATACTTCCATTCCAAATTCAGACGTTGCTAATTTGTGTACAATTTCGCTTAATATTTGTCATGTGTATAATTTTTGTTTATCACTTGTCGTCTCAAATATCGACTTACCTCCCGTCGACTTAAGTGTGGGTTTGTGGAAAATAAAGTTCATAAAAAATCATGACAGTTTTAAAATCCTGTTTTTTGTCCTCTTTTTTTTTCCAAGGTCCTTGAAGGTGGCAATGTAACTGCCAAGACAGCCAGACAGTCACAGTTCACAGTACCCACTCAGAGTTATTAAGTCATTATTATTTTATTGATGTGTCGATATTGTTATTTGATAATCGAAGAAAGCTGAGAAATCTCGTCTAGTTAATTCTTAATCCATCATGTCTGTTTGTCTGTCTTCTAATGCTTCCTAACATCCTAATCCCCTATCAATCAAACCATTTGGTTGTGTCAGAACCACAGAAACTCCTGAATCTAGAGCGATTAGTGGAAGAAATGAAAAAGATAAAAGGTTTGGTTTTTGGTATTCAGTAGAAAGTTTGGTTACGCCTCCGTCCTCAGATTGAATTAGAAATGAGACCCTTTTAAAAAGAGTTGTCATTTTTGTCCGAGTCTACTTGACAAGGTAAGAACAGACGGCTTTTAAAGGGTTTTGGGATTTTTTTTTTTTTTTTTTTAACTGGGAAGAACTCGTTTTACACTAACCAACAATTTTTTATTTGGGTTTCATCTTTTTGTAATCTTTCACGCTGAACAAGTAATTTAATTTTTCTTTTTCTTCTGTTTACAGATAAAACGTATCCTTGAGTGCCACCGTATCGTATCGATAATGTCCACAACCAAGTCGATAACTCGTCAGTCCAGATTCAAAGTTACCAGATAATCGACTCCAAATCCGAAAACCACACCATCCCTCGAGTATTCTGATAATGTCCACAACCAAGTCGATAACTCGTCAGTCCAGATTCAAAGTTACCAGATAATCGACTCCAAATCCGAAAACCACACCATCCCCCTTGAGTATTCTGCCCATCGAAAGCTTTGGGAAGATCTTTTTTCAACGTCAAAGGCTTTAGCGACATCTGACTATGGCGTTCTCCAGGGCGATGTTCTTGGCCCTCGGACTATTGGGCGTTCTGTGTGTTGGTGTGCTGGCTGAATTGCAACCGGTAGTGGTGCAATCGTCAAATCCGAACGGAGGCAACGGACTGAATCCGTCAGGTAAGAAAATACATTTTATTGAATAAATTAGTTGTTAGCCCTGTCCTGAAATTTTGGACACCCTATCCTGAAATTCTGGATATGTCCACCTTCTTCTATTACGTCGACCGGCCGTCGATCGATGTCGACTGAACCGTCCACACTGACTCGACAGCATTATACATTCACCTCGTCGATCGACGGCCAGTCGACTATGTTTGGACACACCTTTAGACTTACCTAGGTATACTTACCAGACTACTAGAGTGTCCAGTAATAAGCTATTAGGTATAAGTGAGGCACATTAACACCAAGATCCAAGACCAGACCATCAGAGGTATGTAGTTTAGAATAGTGCAAACCCGGGCAACTTGCAGCAAGCATCATAGTAACTTACATACGTTATAGTAAGCATAGGAACTTGAATCCATTTATCCTTACACTATACGTGAATACTATACATAGTTTATTCTACATACTATGTAGCTATAATACGGTATGTATTGGTAAAAGTACATAAGTACATAGGTATAGACTATACATAGGCGATGGTAATATGTATAGGTAAAAGTACATAGATATAGTTGATACAGAATTCAGCATAGGTGTAAAAATACAACATATGAATGTACACACAGTTTTGAGTTGGAGGCGATTTGGAAGCTTCAGGCGAAGTTGAATCGACCTCTGTTTTCGGCTTGGGACTGAAACGACTAACCTTCAGATTTACATTTACAGTCTATCGTGCTACGTGCTATCCATCATTTCTTGTTGAATGATCAAAACACAATGATCAAAACATTGTGTTTGGCAATCGCCAGCTTAGGCTGCCAGCCAAGTTACTAGATGACTAGAATAAGTAAATACGATTTCTTCTTAGAAGTATATTATAAAACCTCAAAACCTATCTCTTTAGGTAGATTCGTACAAGCTTAACCCAACTTTTAGGGCTGTTTGCCCCTACACCTAAGCCTTAGAGTGGGCTTTTGTTTATTAGAAACTTGGAAACTTATCTTTGTATAATACACAACTATTATGTGTGAGTCTGTGAGTATGGATTAAAATATTTATATGGAATGTTCATGTGTATATCAACGTAAACTATACACAATATTGACACTAGCAGCACAGGATTCAGTATCTATGGTTAGCATGGTTAACGCTTTGTGTAGAATTGTAGATAAGAAGTTAAGGAATATGGTGTGAAGATACTCGTAGAAATAAGGAAACATTGCGTGTGTAAATATGAACGAGATAAATAGAAACGAGCCATAACCAGATTGAATAATATTATGAATGATGCTGAGGAAGAAGACGATAAGAGGTGCTGGGTTTGAATCCCGACCAGGGCGGAAATTTACAAACTTTTCCGTTCTTGGATAGGCATAGGCATGGATGTGAAAGAATGATAGCGAGTTTTTGCCACCAAAATTAGCGTCCCGTTAATTGAACTCTTTAACGTTATTTGACGAAAACTCGGTTCTGCAAATTCTCCCACGTAAATTCCCCCATGAGTGAAATCTCTCATTAAGTCACTGGTGAAATGCACAATAAATAATTCAGTTCAGGATAGGACGCTAATTTTGGTTGCAAAAACTCTCTAATGTGTCTTGAAGTCATGCGAAAGCGGTGCTGAGGTTCTCACCTCAGAACCCCTAGGTGCATTATGATATTTATTCTAGGTGCACCACTGCACCCTCATTCATCCGAGATAAACTTAACGCGAGTTTTTACTTTTCTTCTATTACACTCTGCATATTGTTGAGTTGAAATCTTGTAATGGATGTAAAATGTTGTAGAATGAGAATGCATGTTTCCTGTGTGCTGTACTGGTGCTTCCCCCTTTTTCAGCCCCGGTGTTGTGCAAGGAAGCTGTGTGAGTAAAGGATTGGGCTCTCCAAAAATGTCCTCCAATTTGTTAATAAAAGTATGTACTAGTAGTCACAAAAGATCCAACCAGATCGCAGTGACATAGGGCGTTTATTATAGCCGATGTCCCTACTTATTCCAATCTACTAGTAGTGCAATTCCCCTTCTAGACCCTACCTTTTAAATAAAATGCATCAAATGAATTGGTTACAAATTTCTTCCACACAAGTAGGTACCTCTCTTTATCTTACACTCTGTGTAATATACGCGCAATTTTCTTCTCTCAAAGTGTCAAAGTTTGCAAAAACTTATCGGAACGACCTGTAGCAAGGGTATACCCGGGAGTTTATCTGTTTAACCTGCAAGCTTTTATTGTACTGTCAGGGCCGGTTATAGAGGGGGGTTTATCCGGGCCTAAAATACGAGGAACTAATTTTAAATTTAGATAAAACTATCTCATGTTCTCATGAAAGTTGTATTTTGAAATGGATTCGATTCCGATCTTGCATTTCCGATGGCTTAGTACAGGCGCTATCACACCAAAAGAGAGGAAACGAGCTTCCGAAGAGGGGAAAAATATAAGACCTTGGTTGGACTACGGACGGGAGTAAAGGGACATTTCACTTTTTACTTTCCTTATCCTATAGGAAGGAAAGTAATGAAATCGGGTCAAATTTTCGATGGTCAGTTTTTAGTGCCAAAACACGTTTTGAGTTCCCTAGAGCCTAAAACCAAAGTTTCAGCCATTGGTCCGTGTGTGACTGTGTGTGTCTGTCTGTATTTTTATTAACAAATTGGAGGACATTTTTGGAGAGCCCAATCCTTTACTCACACAGCTTCCTTGCACAACACCGGGGCTGAAAAAGGGGAAGCACCAGTACAGCACACAGGAAACATGCATTCTCATTCTACAACATTTTACATCCATTACAAGATTTCAACTCAACAATATGTGCACTCATGTCTATGAGTAAGTACAATTGAACCTGGATAAACAGGAGTTGTGTAAGCAGGAAACCTGGATAACAAAAATCTCTAGGTATAAAAAGGAAAATCAAACCAGGTATGGCTTTCTCGGCACTCGCGAAACAAAAGATCCAACCAGATCGCAGTGACATAGGGCGTTTATTATAGCCGATGTCCCTACTTATTCCAATCTACTAGTAGTGCAATTCCCCTTCTAGACCCTACCTTTTAAATAAAATGCATCAAATGAATTGGTTACAAATTTCTTCCACACAAGTAGGTACCTCTCTTTATCCTAAATGGGCTGCTGACTAAATCAGTAGCTCTCAGGGAACCTCTTTGAGATATCCTTATGAAAAAAAGCCCTGAGCTAAATGATCTAATGTGTTACCTTTTTCTGCTTTCCTGAAGAAGGACTTGACAAATCCTCAACCGTGATCCTTTTGGTACCTCGTGATCCTTTTTGATTACCTTCGGTTGTTGGTTTTTGAATAACACTCTCAATTGAATACATTTCATGGCTTCTATTGTCTGGAGGCTGGAGTAGTTTTATCAGGGCCGATATTTCTGTGTATAGGCTATAGGCACTTTCACAAAATTACGGGTCTTTTATTGAAGAGGTTTGGGAAATGCAACAAAACGGATGTCTTATCGTTCCGAAATCGAAGACAGGAGGAAGACAGGATAGGAGAAAGCCAGTCGTTCCGAGAACGAACCTTATCTGTTTAAAGTTGGCCCTAGGCGGGAATCGAGCCTGCTTATAAGGGAGGTCAATACCGAATTGACCGTAAGAAAATCGTAGCGTGTGTACACTTGTGGTCTGTTTCGTAGCATGCCCACTCCGTAGTATGGTCCCTCATCAGATGGTCAATAAGAGACACTATCCTTCCTTCCTATGTAGCATGTACAATTGTACACTTGTTTCTTCTGAATCTCTCCTAAGGAAAATCTTAAAACTGGCCCTATTATCGAACCTATGTACTCGAAACTCCTCGCCACCTTCAAACCTCAAGAGCTCTTAATCTTCTCAGTGGGACATCTAAAATCCTCGTGAGGACTTGAGGACCTTATTAGACCTTCTATACGGTAGCATGCCCATCCCGTAGTATGCCTCTCATCAGATGGGCGAGAAGAGACACAATACTCCCCATTTAGGTGCTGGGTCAACACGAGAACCAGAAAGTAACCCGTAAATTATTTGCAATCGAAAAACGAGTACAAATTTTTGTCGATGGTGGGATTCGAACCCGGGACCTTCTGCATGGCAAGCAAGCGCGTTATCACTGGACCAACCGTGCCCTAAAAGGACTTTTCACTCTTTTCAGTCCTATTTCAGCAGGACTTTAAGAGGTTATATTCTATTCTATTGTTGGCATCCCCTCGGCTGGGTTGGGCTAATGCGAAAGACCCTGGGTAATGGGGTGAGGTATTCAGATACCTGCTAATGACTCGCAGTTCAAGCTAACTGGTGTGTTATGCTTACCTAAATCTGCTATGCTTACCAGCTTACCTTAATGTATTATGCTTAAATGTGTTATGCTTTTAAAAGTTAGGGTAAAAGAACACTCAAATAAGCATCATTCAATAGGATAAGGAAAGTCGTGTGATGTTCACACCAGATTTTTTTCAGTCCTATTTCAGCAGGATTTAAAGAGGTTATATTCTATTCCATTGTTGGCATCCCCTCGGCTGGGTTGGGCTAATGCGAAAGACCCTGGGTCATGGGGTTGAGGTACTCAGATACCTGCTAATGGCTCGCAGTTCAAGCTAACTGGTGTGTTATGCTTACCTAAATGTGCTATGCTTACCAGCTTACCTTAATGTATTGTGCTTAAATGTGTTATGCTTCATACTTAGCCAAATGTGTTATGCTTAAATGTGCTATGCGGAAACAGACTGGTAAATTGTTATGAGTCTGTCTAGTTTACGATCTTCAATTATGACCGTAAGTTTGTAGTTTATGAAACTTTTCGCTATTACGACGGGAACTTTAGTGCTGTAGAGTGGGATTTTTTTTGTCTTCTAGTTTTTTCCCCTTTTTTGTCTTCTAGTTTTTTCGATCTTCAATTATGACCGTAAGTTTGTAGTTTATGAAACTTTTCGCTATTACGACGGGAACTTTAGTGCTGTAGAGTGGGATTTTTTGTCTTCTAGTTTTTTCCCCTTTTTTGTCTTCTAGTTTTCCCCCCCATGTATTCCCAAGTTGGCAATAGTGCAAACTGCAAGTTAGAAATGGGAACAAGAAGATTTACTTGTAAACATGGGAACTTTAGTAATGATAAATAGGTTCTTTATGAGGGATATACGTACTTCAGCTTCTTCTTCCTCGCGTTTTTCATCAGCGTCTGCCTTGTAAGAGCTTGGCCGCGGGTTTGATTCTTGCCCGGGGCGGAGGATTTTATCCTGATGGGATAATGTTCGTTCTCGGAACGGCTGGCTTTCTCCTATCCTGTCTTCCTTCTCCCTTTGATTTCGGGACGATAAGACCATAGCCGTTACAGTTCCCTCTGTCAAACCTCTTTAAAAAAAGAGAGAGAGAGAGCTGAGAAAGAGAGAGAGGAAGAGAGAGAGGAAGAGAGAGAGGAAGAGAGAGAGAGGGAGAGAGAGAGAGAGAGAGAGAGAGAGAGAGAGAGAGAGAGAGAGAGAGAGAGAGAGAGAGAAAGAAAGAAAGATCGAGTGAAACGGTATAATATTACACACTGTGTGCGTTAGGCTGGAACTTGGCCTGGCGCACTACCGTGCGCCTAAATCACACTACCTATGTGGAAAACGAATCAGAAATTGGAGATGTAAGTAAACAGTAGCAGCAGCAAAATGTATCAGCCAATCACAGAAGAGTATTAAGTATGTGAGAAAACACCCGTAGAATTTGCAAATGTTGTTTGTTTTGATAAGATTTTTTCCTCTCGAGAAATCTGAATTCGATTCAGCATTTATTTGCATAATCAGCTGCCTGAGTACAATGCACACACACACTGCTGAATGTACTCTCTCTATCTCGATTGTTTATTTTGCTGATTGCTTGCACATTGTTTAAAATGAGCGAGATATAGGTACACACTGCTGAATGTACTCTCTCTATCTCGATTGTTTATTTTGCTGATTGCTTGCACATTGTTTAAAATGAGCGAGATATAGGTACATATACCTATACAAGATGAGCTTCGATCAGCGAATTCCGAGGGGGAAAAAAATCCTGAAGCACCACTGTTTACCGAAATTAGATTTCCAAATAAATATCACTGCTGAATGTACTCTCTCTATCTCGATTGTTTATTTTGCTGATTGCTTGCACATTGTTTAAAATGAGCGAGATATAGGTACATACATATACAAGATGAACTTCGATCAGCGAATTCCGAGGGGGAAAAAATTCTGAAGCACCACTGTTTACCGAAATTAGATTTCCAATTGTCTATTTAATTTTTCTCTTTTCAACATTTCTCCAAGCTCCTAAGGTAGACCTTAGTTTTTAGAAGTCCTTACACTCTCGTGTAAATCTGAAGGTTAGTCGTTTCAGTCCCAAGCCGAAAACAGAGGTCGATTCAACTTCGCCTGAAGCTTCCAAATCGCCTCCAACTCAAAACTGTGTCATTGAGCCAATAAAAACCAAACTCCAAACTTGTTTCGAATAATGATAAGAAATCCCCATCACATTAGCATTATACGGTCCATTCTACCACCTAATCTGAACCATAAAAAATCTAGCCAACCGATTATCTGGTGGCTTCGTATTTATTTTACTGGCCAATTTGTGCGATAAAAATTTTAATCAAATTTAAAAAAAAAAATGTCGTTTTGATAAGAAAAAAATCCGAGTTGTAAAATATTCCAACTTCCAACGGAGCATTCTTTAGAATTCTTAGATAGATGGATAGAGAATAGCACATAGCTCCTCCTTTCCTTTCTCTTCCGTCTCCTTAATTCCTTATGTATTTCCCAATCCTTTATTGTAAAATATGTATTTTTTTTTAATTTTATTTCCTTCATGTAGGTACGAGCATTTTACTAATAAAAATCGCATAATATGAGACAATGGTTTGAATGATGGGTTAATGGGACTTTTCAGTCTCATCCCAACAACAAATAAGGTATAATTCGATTCTAATTCTTCACATTTTGAGTGTTTGAGTCATTTTGTCGTCAAATTTCAGCTTTCACAACGCTTCCTAAGGACAATTCACCAAATGGGGGAAGTAACAAGTAACACATCTAGAATTCTCAGAAATGAGGTTTTATTTCTGATTCTTCCTAGCTTCCTACATTCCTCTTGACACGTGCTTCATCACAAATCGCGAGGGAGTATTGTGGTGAACGCTAATCACCCCTTCCGCCCTACTAATTGTTTCCTCAAAAGAAAATGATACCCTCCCACTTGTACTAGGTACTTACTTGTAGTTTCCTCAAAAATGATAATAATAGACCATATTTGGTATTAGGGGGTGTGGAAGGTTTAAAACAACCCTGCTGATGAGTTTATTAGTCATAAACTCATAATTAAGGGTTGGGAGGATTTTATGGTTAACTAGAAAGCATGATAAAGGGTTGCCCGACGCCCGATAATTACACGTTTGATTCAGTGGTTCTTAACTTCGGCAGAACATCGCATAGGATAAACAGAAACTCGCACTTCGTGCTCGGGAGGGGGGCTTCGCCCCCCTCCACCCCCCGGGGGCTTCGCGTGTTCGCTACGCGGGGTTGCGTATACGGTCGCGCTGCGCGCTCCCGGGGCTTCGCGAGGTGTGCATTAGGTCGCGCTTCGCGCTCCCTTGGCTTCGCCCCTGAAAACTAATATCGTCCCTGATTCTTGTTTCGAAGAAATGAAAACTGAAAACTAAAAGCGAGAGAAAATATTAAACGTAGGAAAAGTTTTGCTGGCCTCAAACTCTGTTCCCCGTGTATTTCTTATGGGGGGATTAAAAAATGTCAATATCTCGGGAATGGTTTGGAATTTCGGGAGTTTCCGATTTTTCCCAGTATGTACAAAAAATTAGGAATCTAATGGTGAAAACCGCATCTTCCTAGCTCATCTAGAAGTGGGTTAGAATTAGTATGAGTGAGTGAGTCAGTCAGTCAGTCAGTCAGTCAGTGAGTGAGTCAGTTACACAAGGGGCTGTATATATTTTAGATGAGGCCAGCCACTCAGTATCAGGTAGACCTGACAGGTCCGCCTGTCAGGTCTACGTCTACCCGATAGTGTGTGTGCTCATCAGGTATCAGCTAGACCTGACAGGCGGACCTAATCAGGTGTACCTATCAGGTCTACCTGATACTAAGTGCAGTTTCTTTGTGCTATTATATCACAACTTTGGTGCTCACTGCAGCATTGTAGGATTTTTCGCAATATCTCAATAATCCTAACATCCAATGTTTACTCACCATGCTGGCACCGGTCGCTATGCGCATTTATATTTCATAGCTACTCATTTTCCTCACGAGGCTGAGTGGGCCCCGCAACCGGGTTCTTTGGATATACAGGGTGTTCACCAATCTATGACCCACTCGGATTGCTCCGAATCTGTTTGAATTTTCGAGCAATAGAAAAAAACAGGAAAATCTTTGCAAAAATCAAATAGTGAGGTGTTTTTCTATTTTTCGAAAACTCCAACAGATTTGGAGCAATTCGAGTGGGTTACACATTGGTGGACACCCTGTACAAGTTGTTACGTACGTTGTACTTTAACATTATACATTTCCACAATGTATGTATTGTTACATGTGTATGCAACATGTTCAAATGCAACCAACGAATGTGTCTGGCAAGAAATGAACGTATAGTAAAAGTACCTTTAAATAATAATGAAAAAAATTCCCCAAAAACCAGTTTTTTTGGATTTTTGGCTTTATGGTTTTCTGGACAAAATATACAAATTTCTTGACCCCGCCGGGAATCGAACCCGGGTCTCCCGCGTGCAAGGCGAGTGCAGTGACCACTACGTCATGGGAGCTGACCCTGATACTGAGTGTCTGGGCTTAAAAGGGTGATGTGGGAAGTCAAGGACCCTCGCTGTCTGTAAATACTCTGAAGTAAATAAGTAAAGAGGTGTGTCCAAACATAGTCGGGCGGCTGTCGACCCGACGAGATAAAACTGTTGTCGAGGCAATGTGAACGTGTCAGTCGACATCGATCGATGGCTGATCGACACAGCGGTGGACACAGCTTTGGTTGTTAGTTCTCCACCACTTTGAAAATTTTAGGAACTTCTGCTCTAAATAGTAATGTTGGTGTGACCAAAGGGTTGTTAATAGATAAGAAGGGTTTAACGAGGTGGAAACCCCCCAAGAAGTCGTGAGACACTTAACACCTGTTATCTATCACCTGTTATCAGAACCATCACCTGTTTAACCTGTATTATTAATTTGTTATATTATTAAGTTATTATCGATCTGAATACGCTAACAATGTGCCAGTCGGGAGAACACAAGGGACCCTCGAACGGGCACTTTAGAGCTCAAAGTCTAGATGGAAGAGAAAGGCTTGGAAATTTACAAACTTCATCTGGCGATTGCCTTTCCCTTGTTAAAGAAATAGCCAAGGTTGAGTGGAAATTTACAAACTTCATCTGGCGATTGCCTTTCCCTTGTTAAAGAAATAGCCAAAAGGTTGAGTGGAAATTTACAAACTTCATCTGGCGATTACCTTTCCCTTGTTAAAGAAATAGCCAAGGTTGAGTGCAAAGGGCATCCACTCGTAATTTTTTTGTAGCCAAAACCAAATGTCAGTCCAAAGCGCAATCACCCTAGGGCTGATTGAGAGGCTGACGAAAAACGCCGACCCCGTCTGAACACGGGAAAAGGCGAAAAAGAAGATCTAGCGGTTACCTTCCACTCAAAAGTCCATTACTTATGATTGCTCTCTGAATCAACTTCCTACGCAACTTGTTACAGACGTCAGTTACTTTAAGTACTCGTAACCTGTAACAAGTCTTCACGCCTAGCCTGCGGAGCGTTTTTTGCACTATACAGGGTGTTCCAAAGTTGGGACAGACAGACTGACGGACAGACTGACAGACAGACAGACACCGAAGCGAATACAATAGTCCGTCCACTATACCTTTTATTATTAGTGATAATAAAGGAAGGACGGACTAAAAATAAAACTGCAGAGATAGTTCCCATCTAAAACAGTTGTGTCACCTATCAGGGTGTGTGTTCTTAGGAATCGGAAATTGGTGATATAAGCATAGAAGTTATAGAACTGTCGATGGATCATGGATCACCAATAATTCTCAGAACCTTCTGTCTTCTGATTAGGAAGGTGCGTGAGAATTCAAGGTGTTAATTTGGAGTATACACCAATAATATTAAGAAGTCGTGTAGGAATTAGAATGATTCTGATATTCACGGAATTTCTGATGTTCAGTGCTTGAAAAACACAATTGAATATCTAAATATCAGTGCTTGAAAAACATAATTGAATATCTAAAACACAATTGAATACCTCCTTGGTAAACAGTTTACTCAAACTAACTAATCGACGGACGACAAACCTAACATTTTGACTTCGTTCTTCCTATAAACTTTTATCACATTTCAGACATTCACAAAACTCATCTCAATAAGTCACAAAGTCCAATAACCAATTCATCATCAGTCAAATATTAAGTTCACACACCTCTTTCTTTTCTTCACTGCACATCCATAACAATACCGCAGATTTCATTATTGATTCCTCTTTCCCTTTGACCTAACAAGCGAAACATACAACAATATCATCGAACCTATAAGTATATTGGATCGGCGAAAAATATTATATTGGATAAATAGCGCAGATTTCTTTGTTGACTCCCCTTTCCCTTTGAACTAACAAGCGAAATATCGTCAAACCTACAAGTATATCGCGGATCGGCGAAAAATCATTGGATCAGAGAAACATTACATAGGATACATCGGATCAGAGAAATATTACTTAACTTTCCTTTGAACTAACAAGCGAAACATACAACAATATCATCGAACCTATAAGTATATTGGATCAGAGAAATATACATTGGATAGATATTGGATGGAGAGAAAATATTCGAGATCGTGGTGGCGGCATTGGCACTCCTCAGAAACTCAGAACAGAACTCCTAATCTGATTGAATGAGAAGTTTCGCACCAAGAAACAAAACCCAGCAATATGGATGGAATAGTTGTTGCAATATGAGAGAACATTATTAACCGAGTTGCGAAAAAGAAATCTGCGGTGTGAACATCACACGGCTTTCTTCTTCCCCTTTGCTGTTTCCTACTAGTCTCAGACGGGGTACATATTCGGATACCAACCACGCGCAACATTCCTTGACTTCAATGAACCATGAGTAACTACTTATGCTATTCAAATGTGCTTTCACAATCCACCGAGCAGCGGTGGCTCAAAAGTTCGAAAAAGTGATACGAAACCTCAGTTCAAGATACAAAAACTAACCAAAAGTTTAGATCCTTGTACAGTAGATCTCCTTTGCACGAGTAGTTTCGGCAGAAAGTCTACTATAAGGATTAAGGAAAGTAAAAAATCTTAAAACCAAATGTCAGTCCAAAGCGCAATCACCCTAGGGCTGATTGAGAGGCTGACGAAAAACGCCGACCCCGTCTGAACACGGGAAAAAACGAAAAAGAAGATCTAGCGGTTACCTTCCACTCAAAAGTCCATTACTTATGAATCTTATGATTGCTCTCTGAATCAACTAAACTTCCTACGCAACTTGTTACAGACGTCAGTTATTTTAAGTACTCGTAACCTGTAACAAGTCTTCACGCCTAGCCTGCGGAGCGTTTTTTTGCACTATACAGGGTGTTTCAAAGTTTTTTTTTTTTACTTTGCAAAAAAGGAATTTTTTAAGGGCCTTGTGGTCGTATGCCAGAAATTCACCCTCAGACCCTCGCACAGTGGGGTATTTGTTCCGAAAACCGGCCGAAACTTGATTTTACAAAAGTGCTTTTGTCATAACGAGTGACGGGAAAAGCTTCAGACCGTCTGAGACACGTAGGACTCAAGAGTTTTCCGCCACTCACTTTCACCCTGTCTGACAGACTGTCTGAGCGTGAATGGCGGGCACTATCGTCCCGGAATCGAAACGCAGTCAACCGATTCGTGAGGACTTGTGCTTATTCTTTAAAGCAGAGAGAACCCTTTGAAGAACTACTCGGTAACTTTGATGTGAAGGTCCATTGTCCATTTTAACTATTGGGTTGTATGGAAAACAAAAAGTGAAGTAATATTCGTTTTCCACACCACCCAATACTTTGAAGAACTGCCTGTTAAGCTGGTTAGGGTTAGCTATCATACCGGGTTTTTTGTGTCACAGGAACTTTAGGTACACACGGTATGTATTTTACACCTCTCCTTTAAAGCTCCTATCTTATTATCTTTAACACCTTAACCTCAAGTTAACTTCGCTTATACCTATGTACTATTGTACTATACATATACATTCATATGCTGTATTTTTACACCTATGCTGAATTCTGTATCAACTATATCTATGTACTTAATATGTATGTAATTTTACCTATAAGTACATATTTACAATCGTCTATGTATAGTCTATACCTATGTACTTATGTACTTTTACCAATACATACCGTACATAGCTACATAATATGTAGAATCAACTATGTATGTATTCACGTATAGTGTAAGGATAAATGGATTCAAGTTCCTATGCTTACTATAACGTATGTAAGTTACTATGATGCTTGCTGCAAGTTGCCCGGGTTTGCACTATTCTAAACTACATACCTCTGATGGTCTGGTCTTGGATCTTGGTGTTAATGTGCCTCACTTATACCTAATAGCTTATTACTGGACACTCTAGTAGTCTGGTAAGTATACCTAGGTAAGTCTAAAGGTGTGTCCAAACATAGTCGACTGGCCGTCGATCGACGAGGTGAATGTATAATGCTGTCGAGTCAGTGTGGACGGTTCAGTCGACATCGATCGACGGCCGGTCGACTATGTGTTGACAGGTGGACATACCTTAAGGAGACTCACATCAAGGAGACTGATTTAGATTTTTTTTTTTTTTTTTTTTTACGTTGTATATTTGTATTAACTTCTTGGGTTCTCCAAAAGTTTCCTCAATAATTAGGGCTTTAACTTCACTTTACACTTTACAACTGCTAAGGTCTTCACCAAATCCTCGTCCCTCCCTGCATTTGGTGACGAGCTACCCGTCTCTTCACTGAGTGGGGCCGGGAAAAGCCAGCAGCACGTGATTGCCCCCATGGGAATACTAACCACGCGCAACGTTTCTCAACTTCAGTGTTCGATCGGAAAGCATACCAGGTCGTTAAAGTGGCTGGGTTCGTGTGTTATTACATGCCTGGTTGAACCCTAATGAGTACAAGGTGGCACGAACCACTTTATGGTCGCTTCAGAACCAAAATGGGTTATCAACTACATAACTACTCTACTTACTCGAGCTAGACAGTCTGACAGAAACAGTGGTGCAAAATTCTGCCCACTAAAAGCAACCTCAGGTGCAAGCGAGAATGCAGAAACCTAATAAATAATAACTGAATTGAGCAGAGAATAGACTCGAGTACAACACAGTCTAATACCTATATCCTATAACACAGTCTGACTTGAGCAAAGAGTACGTAGACTCTACCTAAAGAGTAAAGTACCTGTAAACTGTATCCATATACAGAAAGAATAGGGTACAGTAAGTATAAAATATTTAAAATTTATAAGTACATAATATGTAGGATGTAGGTGCAATGCAGAATTCATCTAGAAAATGAAAGTAAAGAGGGTATCAACACTCAAACGACTTACGAACAACAAGAAGATATGAGAGATACCTATTCGTACTAGATAGGTACGAAGAAATGGTAAAGAGGATTTCCCTACATTGGAAATTCGCTTGAAACTCGAGGACCACAATATTATACGGCATGAAAAATATTTAAATGACTTACCTATGAACAATTGGCAAGATCACCAGATGTGAAGAACGCCAATGGAGCCTCATGATTTTAGATCTGTGAACAGAGAACAAAAAACAAGGTTTAAAAATAGAGCGATCATAGATATACATGTATGTGCATTTGATTCTTAGAATTCCATTCAGAGACACAATGTACAAAGCTACAAAGTACTTTCATAGAAGGCACTAAACTAAAGTATTCTCGGCACCAACTCAAGAAACCAACAAGCTTTCGTGCAAGTTCTTCAGTCTACCATGAAAAAACACAAAACTGTCGCTCTACGTCTCGTCTATAGCTAACAGCAGTAGCAGCCGCATTAGACGATATTGCAACATTCTCCAACGTTAACAGAATAGCAGACACTGAAACAAATTGCCAAGAATGCACAGGAACCTCGCTCACAGGAAACTACAAACACACGACAGACACTAAGCACCCCCACACACGCTCTATACTAGACATTACCAACATAAATAAAGGAAGCAACTACACAAGGCAACTAACGGGGAGAGAAAGAGATATGATAAGACGTCACATGGCAAATAAATAATGCTAGAAGATGTGTGTAGAAAAAAAGAAAAGAAGAAAAAGAAAAAAAAAAAAAAAACACTGGAAGAAATGGAAAATAGCGAAGACGATATGGTAGCAAAAAAAGAATAGACAGAAGGAGAAATATGGAAAAGACGGGGGAAGAGGAAAAACCCAGACGAAGAAAAAAAGAGTAATAAAAGAAGAAAAGGAGCAGATAACGAGAGAGGGAGCGAAAGGGAGAAAGAGTGGAAATAAATGACGTTAAAAAGAGAGAAGAAAGAGGACGAAGAGAGAAGTGGGGGGAAAATGGGAGAGAAGGGAAAAGAACATTACTTAATGTGATTAGGAGAAAAAATGCCATTTATCATTTCCTCTATTGCTGTTCTAACATCAGACAAAAGATCAATGGGGACAGGAGACGGTGTAGAAGAAGAAAAGATGGAAGATTTGGAAGAGAAGAAGATATGGGAGGGATTTGAAGGAATAAAAAGAAAAAAAAATAGAAGAGGGAAGAAGAAGGGATAGGACAAAGCCAGCCGTTCCGAGAACGAACATTATCCCATCAGGATAAAATCCGCTCCGGGCGGGAATCGAACCCGCGGCCTAGCATTACCAAGTCTAGTTCTTTATATTAACAAGAACAGCACAGTTGGTCCAATATCGGGACTTGCACAGTACGCAGTTGCAATATAAGGACTTGCATTAATGGATTTTGTGTGCAGTTGCAACGTAATTTGCAGTTGACTTCTGAAGGTGTGTCCAAACATAGTCGGTCGACTGCTGCTGCAGCTAAATAAATTTTGCGCTTTAATGTTGCTAGATTTTGGTCTAGCATTTCTTTTGGTACCGGTCGACTAACTACATATGTGTGGACATACCCTTCAGGAAGGATGATGCTTCTAAAATAAATAAAATAATACCTAACATAATTGTAAACAAAATATAAATAACTGTAAACAAATAAATGTTCAATAATGTATCCAACATAATTATAAACAAAATATAAATAGGTATGTATCATCAACATAATTACTCACTGGCATTTACAATTTACATAATTGAGTTCATATTTATAATAATTTACACTCTGTGTTTATGCAAAGCCCCCAGTCGTACCAACCTTATGGCGTTGAACGTATTTATTACCTTGTAAATATACACTATACAGGGTGTTAAAAAAAAGTGTATGCCTACAGGATGTTCGAGAATTTGAAATTTCACCCAGAGGTTCAATTGACCATTTTAGGGGATCTGAAATCGAAGAGAGGAGGACAGAGTAGGCGAAAGTCAGGCATTCGGAGACCAAAATTGTTCTGTTTAGGAGACATATCTTTTTTGGGAGGAAGTTGGTCCCGGGCAGAAATCTTAATTCTACCTGTGACCTAGCGCCTCCCAGCTGACTACGGTGGATGGATTTAGTTTGTCTGTGTGTGTTTGTTCCACCATATCTTTTGAACGGTTAGCGCTATTTTAGTGAAATCTGGCTACCAAAGCTAAACACATAAAGGAAATTTCAAGTGAAGAGTGGAGGTATGTTGGTTTCAGGAAAATGACCACTGAGCCACTAACATTAGAAAATTGACCACTACTCCAAAGGAAAGAAAGAAACTGGAT
The DNA here is from genome assembly GCF_000475195.1 of Diaphorina citri. Taxonomy (NCBI): domain Eukaryota; kingdom Metazoa; phylum Arthropoda; class Insecta; order Hemiptera; family Psyllidae; genus Diaphorina; species Diaphorina citri. The sequence goes on along the minus strand of NW_007377624.1, from coordinate 259,820 downwards.
GGAGTAGTGTCAGTTTTTCCAAAAGGAAAATACAAATTTTCTCATTAAGATTTGGGAACGAATGAGGATTCTAAGCGACTTCTACAATTCACTGAACCACCCAGTAGGTACTCGTAGTTTAGTAACACCCTATATACTAATAAACTATGCACACATTTACTCTCTGTACAGTGTTTACGGGACTGATTTGTAAAAGATTTGTTTATGTAATTATCAAGCCTAGTGCTGCAGACTGACTTTTAGGTGGGGTTCTTTGGATATACAGGGCACACGGCTTTCTTCTTCCCCTTTGCTGTTTCCCACTAGTCTCAGACGGGGTAAATATTCGGATACCAACCACGCGCAACGTTCCTTGACTTCAATGAACCATGAGTAACTACTTATGCAATTCAAATGTGCTTTCACAATCCACCGAGCAGCGGTGGCTCAAAAGTTCGAAAAAGTGATGCGAAACCTCGTGCTTTCACAATCCACCGAGCAGCGGTGGCTCAAAAGTTCGAAAAAGTGATACGAAATCTCAGTTCAAGGTACAAAAACTAACCAATAGTTTAGATTCTGTAGATCTCCTCAGTGCAGTGTTCTGTGCAGTAGATCCTCAGTGCACTGTGCAGTAGATCTCCTTTGCGCGAGTAGTTTCGGCAGAAAGTCTACTATAAGAATTAAGGAAAGTAAAAAATCTCAAACAACATAAATAGGAACAACTTGGAACAACAAAGCTATATCATGAGCACCTCATAATAACAAGCCATCACAGCTTCACGATTCACTGGGCAAAATGCAAAGAGGTGCAAGCGAGAATGCAGAAACCTAATAAATAATAACTGAATTGAGCAGAGAATAGACTCGAGTACAACACAGTCTAATACCTATAACACAGTCTGACTTGAGCAAAGAGTACGTAGACTCTAACTAAAGAGTAAAGTACCTATAAACTGTATCCATATACAGAAAGAATAGGGTACAGTAAGTATAAAATTTATAAGTACATAATATGTAGGTGCAATGCAGAATTCATCTAGAAAATGAGAGTAAAGAGGAAGGAGAAGATGTGGAAGAAGAGAAGAACAAAGATGGATTTGAAGGAATAAAAACACGAAATAGGATAAAGTTCGGAAGAAGAAAAGAAGAATAAACAGGATGGATTAGAAAGAAAAAGAAGTAGAAAAAGAAATAAGAGAGGATTTGGAAGAAACAGAAAATATTGTGAAAAGAACAGTAGAAGAAACAATGGTGTCGGACGGGATAGAGGTGAGGCAAGATTAGCTGAAGAAATGGAAATGGAACATATCGCAGGAAGGAAAAGCGATAAAAACTATCAAAGAAAGATACCAGCTTAGTTGCTGGCAGTAGCAATAATGGTTCAAACTGCACACTTCCGAAAAACGGTGAAAGATATTCACAGGGATTAATAATAATGACTTTGGAAGATTCAATGGAACTGTACTTTGAGAATTTAAGATTCAATGAAATGGTTCTCAATGAAAAGCGTAAAGGTGTATTAGAGAAACGCTCAAGTTTATTGGAGAAACGCTTCAAGCATTCCAAAACTACATGCTCGTATGTAAACTCGTATTGGACATTATCAGAAGTGTTTTAAAGGTCAAGAAGATGGAGGAGGAGGAGGAGGAGAAGAAGATAGAGGAGGAGGAGAATATAGGTTTGTACCTTGTCTATCCTGCTGGGATAGGATTGTAAAGTCCCTTCAACTCAAAAGTCCCTTTAAAGTAGTTTAAAGGACTAGGATGTGTAGGTATGAGATGAAGATTTTGTTCAGGCAAAAAATTGGGAAAATTAAGCCATTTTTTATATAAAAGAGGAAGAAGAGGGCACAATTAAAAAAGAAATGGGTCAACAGACTCAAAAGCAGGAATGGTGATCATGTCAAAAATTGACGATCAAATTATCAAGAAATCTGAAAGTATCTACATAAATCTGATGGTTATGACTTATAATTGTAATGTACAAACATTAAAGTACACCTACATGGATGGTCGCGCGACCCGGCAGCTAGGATCGGAACGTCACCTTTATGGCGCGACCAGGCTGCTCGGCAGCGCTGCCGGGTCGCGCTGCCCGGCAGCTAGGATCGGAACGCCACCTTTAGAAAGAAAAAAGCTGACTGGAATTCCATTCCCATCTCGTCACTCCACTAACTCCATCTTCCACTATCGATCTCCACTAATCGGAACGCCACCAGGTCGTGATTTGGCTGGGAACATTTCATGTCGTGCCAAAGCATCATTTATTACGGAAAAATTCTCATTTCTTTCAAAGTTCCCGAAGTCGGCTTCTCTCGTAAACATTCATTTTTCAATACGCCAACACACCTGTCGAGGATTTAAATCATGCTTATTTATTACTGCTAAGCCAATTATTATTCTGTGAATTCTCTCAAATATCGCGGAGGGAACAAGAAACCATTTTTTAGACCACAAAGTTTGCACAAAGCTTGATCGTGGAAAAAATTGAAAGCTTTCACGAGAGATACATATTTTCTAGCCCAACTAAGGAGGAGGAGGTCTTGGTGAAAAGCGTTTTCAAACCAGAAAAACATATTCAATGTCCAGGCCCCTTTTCAGTATTTTCCGGGATATTCGGCAAAAATTGAGCTAAATGAAACCTCATTGGAAATACCACTTTTAGCGTATCGCCTGAATTTTGCCTTCATTTTACGCAAAGTTTATATGATTCATCACGAAACTATGGTTGTTTTTCTTCAGCATTCCCTCCAGTAGTCCAGTACAATCCGTCAATGGGCAGTTTTAGGGCTTTTTTCTTATCAATGTCCACAACTTTAGCTTGAATCGTAAAGCCGGCAAGACAACAAAACTCTTTGATCCTACATGAAGTTTTAGGCAACATAATGAGTCCTCTAAATAAAGAAAAAATGGCCATTCAATTTCGTTTCTTCTTGTCAATTGCCAAACTCGGGGGACAGTTCTCGCAAAATCTGGTAGCCTGTGTAGGTTTTGCCCATATACAATATATCCTCTGATCCGATGTTTTCTAAGCGACTTCTTCAGTTCACTGAACCACTAGTTTGAAATCCCGGGCGTATTAAGATTCGTCTCAAAAAGTTCTCGAAACCAGGTCAAAAAATCATTGCCCAATTCTCAATTTGTCTCGGTAGAACATTTCACAACTATCGTACAAATTGAGGGGTTTTTACTTAATAAATTCTGAGACCGAATCGAGGGAGACCTTTTTGGCAGGGGTTCCGTTATGGTCCCTTTTCCTGAGCTACTTCTCCAGTTCACTGAACCACCCAGTAGGTAGGTAGTTTAATAACACACTGTATACTAATAAACTATACACACATTTACTCTCTGTACAGTGTTTACGGGACTGATTTGTGAAGATTTGTTTATGTAATTATCAAGCCTAGTGCTGCAGACTGACTTTTAGGTGTGGGGTTCCTTGGATATGTAGATAAGTCTACGTACATTGTACATTAATATTATACGTTTCTACAGTATGCTGTGTATTGTTACAATTGTTACATGTGTATGCAACATGTTCAAATGCAACCAACGAATGGGTCTGGCAAGAAATGAACTTGTAGAGGTACTTACCTGCCTACTTACATAGGCAAGACAACAAAACTCTTTGATCCTACATGAAGTTTTAGGCAACATAATGAGTCCTCTAAATAAAGAAAAAATGGCCATTCAATTTTGTTTCTTCTTGTCAATTGCCAAACTCGGGGGACAGTTCTCGCAAAATCTGGTAGCCTGTGTAGGTTTTGCCCATATACGATATATCCTCTGATCCGATCCCAAGATATGGCCACAACTACCTCATGATCATAAATTTAATGCTAAGTATATTTTCGCTTTTAATTTACATACAAAAACATTTATCATAAGGATTTTTTTCATTGAGAAAAACGAGTAGGTTGGTCAAGCCAGACACCGCTTTGGTTTGAGGACAGAATCGGATATCGGAGAACATGGACTTTGGCAGATTTAACGAGAAAGAAACACAGGAATAGACAGACAACGAAAAAAAAGTTATACAACTACCTCATGATCATAAATTTAATGCTAAGTATATTTTCGCTTTTAATTTACATACAAAAACATTTATCATAAGGATTTTTTTCACTGAGAAGGACGAGTAGGTTGGCCAAGCCAGACACCGCTTTGGTTTGAGGACAGAGTCGGAGAACATGGACTTTGGCAGATTTAACGAGAAAGAAACACAGGAATAGACACAGACAACGAAAAAAAGTTATTTGCAAATAAAAAATACAAAACCATTAACAAGGTGCTGTATGTTTATTGCGTTCGCTATAAAACGTTTAATTTGCATTTTGAAAAAATCTAACATGCGATGCCACACAACGTCTAGAAAAAATCTAAGAATTAAATACGCAAAAAATACATAGGAACTTAATAATAAACATAAATAAATAAAGCAAAAGAAGCAAAAAAGTAACAAGAACAACATTGCCATTTGATGCCCCCATTCAAAACAAGCATCTTCCTTAATTGACACTTGGAACTTGGAACGACATACAAGCCCCATTTATCTAATTGAAGGATCTCACCAAAGCCTTTGACAATGGACATGGAACTCCATGACAACATACAACATATTTCGGACCAGACATTAAATAATGGTCTGGCACTATGGAATTGGATGTTGCAAATAAAGCACAAAGTACAAAACAGTTTGTTTTTTGTTTATTTCTTTTTTACTTTTTTTCATAAGGTTCCTCAGGGTTCATGCCTGTCTCCACGGTTTCTGTTCTCAACCTCCGCTTGAAGTTTTAACTTCTCCTCTATGTTAATTAAATGAAAAAAAGAACCGAGGAGAAACAATTCCCAATCGGATGAATCGGTTAGTTATTTGTATTTTTTATTTTCTTCGTGATCGGGAGATAGAGCCGTTCTCAAAGTGTCAAAGATCGGAGGTCTTCTTGTTTGGGTCCCGACTCCCGTTTCGAATGTTGGTCTGGTGGCCGTCGAATCTGATTCAGATAATAGCTTTTGGCTCAACTTTTTGGCGCGTATCACACTTCCAAGTCACACAAAATGAAGGGCCTAACCAGCTTTGAGCATCTTTGAAGAAAAATCTGGTTGAAACAGCTCGTCTTCCAAAGTTCGTCTCCTGCAGAATATTGAAATTCATTCTAGTCAATGATTCAGATTTCGGAAATATTAAAGACAGCAATCTGCATTTCGGAAAAAAAGGAAAAAGTTTATAGCTCCTACTTCGGGAATTAATCAACCACAGCCTTTTTCTCGACGCCCAAACTTTGAACTTATGGCAGTTAGGGCACGAAATTTGGGCGAATAATAAACCAATTAGCCAATTCTCATAATTAGAAAGCTTAATATAGGTTGGTACTGCGGTGGCCGCACTAACTTTGGCAACCGCTGCAGCTGCCAGAGCTCATTTAGATTTACATACGGACCAAGTTCAACATGTGTGTGAGCAGACCATATAACATTCGCAAACCATACGAGAAGACTCATTGTATATAGGAGTCAATATACAACTTAGGAGTTATAGCTGTTATAGTCAACCTCAACCATCTCTAAAGGCAATTGAATCGGCATCTCGGACTGTCCCAGCCAAGGTATTGTGTTGTCTGCTTATTTGAATATAAAATATTCTCCTATGCAGTTTTATCAGATGCGGTAAAGGTGGTTTTTGCCTGCATTGCTGGCAGACCGAGAACCTTTTTACTGGGTGGTGTGATTGGGGACTTGAAAATTCCCCTCGACTCATCGGCATCTCGGACTGTCCCAGCCAAGGTATTGTGTTGTCTGCTTATTTGAATATAAAATATTCTCCTATGCAGTTTTATCAGATGCTGTAAAGGTGGTTTTTGCCTGCATTGCTGGCAGACCGAGAACCTTTTTACTGGGTGGTGTGATTGGGGATTTGAAAATTCCCCTCAACTATCATTTCGTCGTCGATTTTTACTTTCTATTATTTCTTGAGGAATCGATTTTTCCTTGTGAGATTTGATTTGAATCGCCCATGATTTTCCCTTTTCAGAAGCCCGTGAGCCCATTTCCAATCTTTTAAAGGAAAATGGGGAATTTGTTCAACCAGTAGGTGCGCGTGGTAGTGCCTGTACTAAAGCATTGGAATTTGGAAATCCAAGATGGCGCAATCCCTACCATTGTATCGAAGGTCTGATTTTCAGTTTCCATTGGACTATTGGACCAGTAGTCAGTTTTTCAGTGAATTTTATTGATAGTTTGTTTTTATTGATACAGTTTATTATTGATATTGATTGATGATCGCGTGTTGATTACTTGGGAGTCGGGAGTCTCGGTTTCCAATATTGAGATTATCGAGGTCAATAAATCCATTTCATTACAACTACTTATGTCATCACATAAAAAAATATTATCTATCCACATACTTAAGTAATATTGATTGCTACTATTCATTATGATAGTGGTCTATAAGTAATATTATGAAGATGATGTGAAATTATGAATTGATAATAATAAATCATTTGATTTCATAACAGACTAACAGAGTAATCTCTTGAGCTGTGTCCACGTCCACACATAGTCGACGCATCGATCGACGGTCGCCGGTTGACTGTTGACTGGAGACTGGAAAAAAAAGTAAAAAGATGTAGTTTTTTTTTCACATCAACTAAGTATGTGTAGAGTGTAGACAGTGCCTTAGGCCCAGCACACACGTTCAGGGTAGCTAGAGACGTCTGGACAATTTAATATTTAAGGCAAACCCTCAGTTTATTTTATTCCTCCATCTCCTCTTTCTTCTTTCATTTTCTCATTCCCCTTTCTCGTTAATTTCGTGAGAATTTGTCCCTTTGTTCTTTCTATCACTTTTCCTTCTTCCCTCTTCCCTTTCAATTTATCTCCCTCCCTAATTTTCCATCTCCCTCCCTTTCTGCTAATACTCCCTACCTGTTTTATCTCTTTTCATCTCATTTTGTCTCTCTATCTCTTCCCCCTTCCTTTCTCTCCTCTATTTTTTGTCTCTCGTTCCCCCCCCCCTTCTTTCTTCATCTCTTTCTTATCCCATATCCACTATATTTTTTGTCTCTCGCATCATTTCTCTCTCTTCTCCCTCCCTCCCTACACGTCTCTTTTTATGTTATTTCTCTATTTACTCTTTTTATTACTGTTTTTAATTTCGTTAAAAACAAAAACTGCTTTCATCTTTTCCCGATTTTGAAAATTTGGACCGATTGCAATACTTTCATTACTAGTATAGCTCCGCTATACTGTAGTAATAGAAAGTAAAAATCACACACGTCCAAAAATATGCCAAAAACTAACAGAAACTAGTCAAGTCCAACTATTCCAACAGAATTATAATTCCCTACAGATTTACTCCGTTCTAACAAGAAAATTAACCTTTTGTTAGTCCTAAGTAATCTAAAGAAAGGAATCTCTAAAACAAAAGCAGATACGTGCACATAGTATCTGATGCACATATCTAAAGAAAAACTTTAAAACAAAAGACGAAAAATAAACATAATTAAAAATAGGTTTCACAATATTTTTCACATTTTAAAAATTTAAACACGTTCTTTTTTTTCTAATTTTGGGACAAAAAAAAAGGAATTTGGCTCAAAAACTCAAAATAATTAATTAGAAAATGCCTCCTTTGTTTTCCCAACCTGTTTTGTTGCTAGACCTTTTGTTTTTATCTTCATTGACATCACTGACAAGATAAACATCTTTTGTTTCGTGTATGGGGGTGTTGGTTTCTTTTGTTGGCAACATTGTTTTTCTTGGTAAATTTCTTTTCAAGTGAAAATCTTTTCTTCCTTCTGACAGTGTTCACAGTGTCACAATTTTGGTTACGGATTTGCTTGGGGTTCTTTGTGTTGTCTGCCCTGTTTTTTCCTTGGTTGTCGTTACATTAGCATTCATCGCTGACAGAGTTAATTGTTCGTTAATTTATTTATGGTTATAGTTCATTTTTTAAAAAAAACTTATTTGTATTTGTATGATTTTAGACCATACTGAGTGGGAAGAAGACTGTGGACTGTTTTTAATTACTATTTTATTGAACGAACATTATCCCATCAGGATAAAATCCGCCCCGGGCGGGAATCGGACCCGCGGCCTAGCGCTTACAAGGCAGACGCACTACCAACTGAGCTAAGCTAACTAGGCTGGCTTAGCGGATGTTTGAGAAGCACTGGTCCTAACTAATCCCTATTCTCCCAATCCATCTTAATAATTTTCGGGAGTAATTTGAATTTCGTATTTCCTCTCCTGACACTTGTAAAGATTTCGTGAACAGTTACCTCTTCTTCTACTTAATTCATCAGGGTTCAATTCCCGGAAATGAGAGCTGTGAAATATTTCACGCTAAGTGACATATGGATTGACAGCCAAGGCATTTAGATAGGTTTCAAGAATGTGTAGGTGCCCTTGTTTTCTTTACCTAGGTATGTTTTATTATTGTTAGGAATAGGTACGACGTACGAAGGCGAGGTGTTTTTAGATTTTACACCGTACCTACTTAGGAGGATTCCCTTTCTGCCTTTCTTCTTTAAATAGGTATAACCTACAGTACCTAGGTACCAGAATATCTTATATCTAACAGTAGGTAGGTACCTGCTTGGTGGTGTAGTGGTCACGACACTGGCCTGGTAATCAGGAGGTTCAATCCCAGCCGAGATTGACAGTCCAGACATTTAGGGAGGTACCATTTACGTTTCCATACAACGACGAGTTGTTTTTAGAATTTAGATACATACACTTACATAGGGGGATTCCCTTTCTTTACACCTAAAAATAGATGGTGGCGGAGTGGTCAATGCACTGGTCTGGTAATCAGGAGGACGTAGGTTCAATCCCAGAGTGTTTCTTAAGGTGTTACAATGCCTTCAACTCTGTTTCCTTTCATTCGGGTTTCAGGTTTCTCTTCATAACTCTATTAATAGAATTTCTATTTCTACTCCTTACCTATAGGTCCTACCATACCAACAACCTTTCAGGTCCTACCTTCTCTTCATCACTCTATCAATAGAATTTCTACCTATTTCTACTCCTTTTAGGTCCTACCATATCAACAATCACTAAAGTAAACATACTACCAACTAACTCACTGCTATGTTGTATTTCTTTTCAATCATCATGCATGTTGTTCATTATTTTACTAGTGGACATGAGGTGAGGTGTTCCCTCAAGTTGTTCAATCTTGGGAGTTCTAGGAACGGTCATTTTTTTTTTTTTTTCAGGAAGAAGTTGTATCTTTTTTTAACATCACTGCAAATTAGGTACATGTCTTCATGTCTAGGGCATTTTCTACCACCTAACTAGAAATTGCTCGGTGGTCAAAAAAGGACCAGATTTCATGTCTTGACTGGGATTGAACCCAAGCCTTCCTGTTTACCAGGAGTGTCTGGGCCATTAGGCTCCAGTTTTCTGTTTTGCAGGACAAGTTCTTACCTAATCGACCTTTTGATGACACTTTACCATCTTTTTCAAGGTAGGGACACACACAGGTTCAAATCCCAAAAGAGGCATTACTTTAAATATTTCGCAAGGAAGAATGTGCTGTTCCTCCGGTCAACCTAGAGGGGTTTTATTCGAAACCTTTTGTTGTCAAAATTTCTATTGGAACCTCCAAAATCACACAATAATTGTCACCTAACAAAACACAAGACATCCTTATTGTAGAAAATGTCTCTACTTTGTTGTTTTCTCTTCTTGTAGTTTTTGTAGGTGTTGGGACTTGGTCCTTCCTAGAAAGCATGTTATCCTTTTAAGCATGTTATCCTTGGGCAAGATAAAACACCGTTATGACCTAAAGGCTTTCAGCTTCAGCACCTTAACAGAAAGCATGTTATCCTTTTAGTAGTAGCCAGTGTCTATAATCCCAACGGATCTCTTTTACTATTCACTGTTGGCTTGGGCCCACCACTCAGGCTCAGACCATCTGAAAGACATAGGTCTGACAGAAAATAGTTGGTGACATAGGTCTGACAGAAAATAGTCGGTCAGACAAACGAGTGTTGCGGGTCACAGCTGGTCGAAATCTCAGCAAAACAGACAGGCCAATACCTACCTACTTCAAAGGTTGGGTACTTGTGCACAAGTCACGTCCGTGGAATATTGCTACCAAAGGAACTATTATTATTATTATTATTAAACAATTAAATCAAACTTTATTTACATAATGATGGTAACATATTGTACATAGATATAATTAAAAAGAAAATAAAGTTTGATCAAGGGTGGGGTTAATGCCTATGGCATTCTCTACCACCCCACCCTTGATGTACAGAAAGGGGAAAACAGGGGGAAATGGAAATGGAACTGGCACAAACGAGCAGTGACCGCTCATCAATGAATCTATCGGTTTATAAACAGCTCATCAACGAATCTATCGGTTTATAAACAGCTCATCAACGAATCTATCGGTTTATGAATCGCTCATCAACGATTCTATCGGTTTGTAAACAGCTCATCAACGAATCTATCGGTTTATAAACAGCTCATCAACGAATCTGTCGGTTTATAAACAGCTCATCAATGAATCTATCGGTTTATGAATCGCTCATCAACGAATCTATCGGTTTATAAACAGCTCATCAACGAATATATCGATTTAGAAACAGCTCATCAACGAATCTATCGGTTTATGAATCGCTCATCAACGATTCTATCGGTCCGCTCACCAGCGATTCTGCACCTCACTACGGTCCAATGTACACGGGACTGGGGACTGGATCTGGTTGTCTTCTCCTAGTCCAAGCTTCGGATGGAATGTTTAGCACGTCCTCTTGATTATCTTAACTAGACATTGCACGCTGCAACCATTATCACCGGGCTAATCTTTACGCCAGAACAAACCCACGACCTTTCTCTACTATAGTTTACCTATGTTATGCATTCAAATTGAGCCTGATCAACTTTTTCGCTGGGTATTACACTAACAAGTGTTATTATAGGGTTAGGTTAAATGCAATAAGTAAGGAGTAATTAGAGCAGTGATTAGTGTTATTATAGGGTTAGGTTAAATGCAATAAGTAAGGAGTAATTAGAGCAGTGATTAGTGTTATTATAGGGTTAGGTTAAATGCAATAAGTAAGGAGTAATTAGAGCAGTGATTAGTGTTATTATAGGGTTAGGTTAAATGCAATAAGTAAGGAGTAATTAGAGCAGTGATTAGTGTTATTATAGGGTTAGGTTAAATACAAAAAGGAGCTTTTCTTTTCCATGGACGTGACTTCTGCACAATTACCTCCCATCAGCATAAAATCCGCCCCGGGCGAGAATCGAACCCGCGGCCTAGCGCTTACAAGGCAGAAGCACTACCAACTAAGCTTAGGCTGGCTGCCTTAAGGATTTAGGGATTTACTAGCAGAAATCCGGAAAGAAGCGACGGATTTCGGCTAGTTTATAATAAAATGGAATGGAAATCTGCAAAAAATTGTGGAAAAACCAAACGTCAGAAAAGGTGGAAGTGGAACGTGGAAAGCTAGAAAGCATGATAAATTTGAGGTTAGGAAGACGACTCGAAACTCTCGAAGTCAAAAGCGGTTGCAAAATCGATGAAAAACTTACCACGTGCAAACATAATCCTTCCCAAGGTCGTTCTGCAGACAAAAAGGTATCCAATAATCAATTTTCCACACAAACACGGCCGTCTGTAACACAGCAAACCAGAAAAACCAACTAAATTACTAAATTTCACAATAAATCATTTCTATTTCTGAAGAAAATTTGGCGAAATTTATTAGCAAACCCGGTTATTCTACGCAAAACACCGAGAAAAAGTAAAGAAATCTTTAGACGTATAATTAAATAAACTCGAAAATTAATTTGAAAATAAGAAAACCCCTATTTAATTATTAATTAAATTACAGAAAATAATTAAAAACACAAAAAATGTCACCAAAAAAATAACTCGATATTTTTTACGAAAAAACGACCGACACAAACCACCCGTTCGATGCTTTGTGATAAACTAAAAAAAAAAATTAAAAAAAATCTTTTTCCATGCAAGATGATTTGGTGCTTCCCCTTTGGTGGGAAGTTTTGTTTTCATTTTCCCCCTGATGGGATTTTATACAAAGCAATGTGCAAGATACACCTTTTTAGGAGTGCACTTTTTTATGCAATGCATTTTTAGATTTTTTAGCATAGGGCGACCATAGACGTTCAGGATTTTCGGATGTCCTAGGGGGCCGCTTTAATTTTGACATAGTTTTTACACATTTCATTAATTACTGGGCTTTTAATACTGCTATTAGCAAGAAAGGTTGTCACAAATTACACCGAAGCACACTACGGGATGGGCATGCTACGACACAGACCACATGCGTCTAATATAGTCGTTGTTTCATTGCTACATATGAAATAAAAAACAACACATTATCCCATCAGGATAAAATCCGCCCCGGGCGGGAATCGAACCCGCAGCCTAGCGCTTACAAGGCAGACGCACTACCAACCAAGCAAACTAGGCTGGCCTGAGTGGTGAAGAGCACTGACTATCAATATCAACCTGGAGGTGCCAGGGCGGAAATTTTCTGACCGAATTTTTCCGTTCTTGGATAGGCATGGATGTTAAAAGAATGTTCCTTGAAATAATGCGAAAGCGGTTTTAAAACTCGAAAATTCTAAGAAAAGGTAGGTAGTTGACCTAGGTTTTTACTACTCAGGTAGGTACTATTAGACATAAGTTCCTCCAATCCTCCTTATTTAACTTACCTGCGACATACAGCAGAGATGCCTGTTGTTTTGCCTGCGCTGGGTCAGTTGCGTTTTCAGGCTGTCTGAAACCCTGGAAAAAACACAAACATATTAATTGACATAATTAAAGCTTTCGAAGTAAAGTCATAATAAAATTATTAAGTAGATACCTACTCGTGCTTTATCACAGTAACTTATTTCACCATAATTATTATGTAATAGTTAATGGGTATTTACTTACCGTCAGAATGGACGTCACGAAATTCTTGTAGTGCGACGAAGATGAGCGCAGGGAACCAACTTCATTCACCAGAACTCTATTGAACACTGAAATTACCAATGAGGAAAGAGTTAAATTATTGATGAATAAAGCCTGATTCACACTATAGTGCCAGTCAAGGTCCGGTCACGGTCCAGTAACGGTCCGATCAAATGATTGTTGAAGGCAAGTAAATGCGAGTGTACACACTAGACGTTCTAGTCAAGGTACGGTAACGGTCAGCTCACAGTCAAAATTTGGAACATTCTCGCGACGAATCTTTTTGATCGGACCGAAACTGGACCGTGACCGGAGCGAGACTGGCACTATAGTGTGAATAGGCAGCGATCAAGCAACGATCAACATTCCTTCGTTCAGACCAACTAGAAATGAAAGAAAAATGACCGAAGCATGAACGTTGCTTGAACGATAGTGTGAATACTCAATCTTTTGATCAGACCGTTATCGGACCGTGACTGGACCTTGACTGGCACTATAGTGTGAATCAAGCTATACTCAATCTTTTGATCGGACCGTTACCGGACCGTGACTGGACCTTGACTAGCACTATAGTGTGAATCAAGCTTAATTGAAGCAACCTCCGTGGCCGAGTCGGGTGTGGGGGTGAGGTACACTTATCCTCGTGAGGACAATTACCATCCACTGAAGAGAATTAGTTTTTTGAGGCCTTAAGATCGGACCGTGACTGGACCTTGACTGGCACTATAGTGTGAATCAGGCTTTAGATGTTTCTGGTTGTCCAAGGTGGTTTCAAACCCCCCAATCCTTCCAATACTGTGATACCTATAGGTGCCATGCCTATCTCACTCACGGACACTATTAGGTACCTATATTATTAACTATGTACGTTGTACGAGTACCTACATTCTCAAGTACATGACTTACTTTTCATGTACATCTTGTTCAGTTCAATCAGTTCAGTACTATTCTTGGTGATGACTATCTCTGTGATGGTGTTGGTATCCTTGATCAGGGGGAGGGTATTCAGGGCCCTGTTCAACTCCAGACAGAGAAATCCCAGGGGTGGATACATCAGATTGACGATGATGCTCTTTAATTCACTGCTTAGCTCGGATTTCAAATCAAGAATCAGATCCTGTGAGATGAGGCAATGGAGAGGATTGAACATAGTCGAAATGGTAGGGATGGTTTCGCCTCATGAAATCTTTGGCAAGGCAGCGCAAAAGATTGTTGAGTTGACCTTTAGCTGTAAAGCTTTGTACACACGCTCAGGCCCGTTGCACACACACCGGTTTTGGACGACCGATTTTTTTACCGGTCGTCCAAATTCCAATACCCAATAGTGAGGCAGTAGGTACCTACCTACTATTTTCGTTTAAGACTATTGCACTGATACTTACTCGATTATAATCGTCGAAATATCGCTTCATGATGACCTGCCGCTGGGCGTTGGATCGTTTGGTAACCAGCTTGATAATGGCCATCTCATCCGTACCGCTATCCTTCGTGGCGTTACGCAATAGAAACGCATCCTGAGACGGTGAAAACGGTTCGTATGGAACAACCGTTGGTTCCGGCTAGACGGCAAAACAAAAACCAAAATTGTTACCGGAAAGGCTGGCTTTCTCCTATCCTGTCTTCCTTCTCCATTCGATCTCTGGACAATAAGACCTTGCAGTTACAGTTCGATCTATCAAACCTCACGGAAATTTGGTTAATTATTGCCCAAATCCTTACAAAAGGCAGGTCCTACCTTCCAAGCTAACTTTATTTCAGGCTAGTTTTTGGTGACGAAGGTTTTACCCTCCAAACAGTCCAAGTCCTTCATCCGCCATCACCCTGCTTGAGTTGGGCTGGGAAAACCCAGCAGCACGCGATGGCCCGGGCTGGCTAGATTTCGGATTGTTAGGAGATAGCTTATATAGTAGGGTACATCTATCTATACTAATAGGTACTACTAATAGACCTATAAAAATAATCAGGCAGGTAGGTCGGTAGGTAATGTAGGTATTAATGCTAGTTGTACTTACGATATATCCGTAATCGGTGCAGATATCTTTGACTTTCTTCACTTCATACTTCTCACAATGGATGGTCAACACGAAAGCTAGAACGGACAGTAAACGAAACCCACAATTCATAGTCATTTTGTCCGAAAAACTTGTCCGAAATCGAAAAAAAATTAGTCACAAAAGTGCCTCTGTGTCTTTTTTTATTGTTTTTATAATGGGTTTACCGTCAATCTCGGTGTTTAGATCTTTAAAAAATACTCGTAATATACGTACTAGTGAGCGATCGCGAACTTTTAATGAGTCAGCTTTAGCGATCTCTTCGCAAAGTCCAACGCGAGCCTAACTTTGTATGATCTGATAATTTCAAATTGGTGAAATGTCTTGGATTAGTCTCAAAGTTTTACGATGTTGAGGTCGTAAAATTCATAACTTCTTAGCACGATCGCTGTAGACGGTCAATTTTGTCGCCCCAACAGAACGGAAATACGGAAATTAAGCCCTTCTGTCTATGTATTCAGGTGTGTCCAAACATGGTCGATCGGCCGTCGATCGAAGAGATAAACCTATCTGATCGAGACAGTGTGGACGGTCCAGTCGACGTCGATCGACACACCTTTAGAGAATAGGAAAGAAGTAAACTCAGTAGTACCCAAATGTGTTAAACATAGGTATTATTAGATAATAAAAAAAAAAAAAAAAAAAAAAAAAAAAAAATCAAGACTGCCAAATACCTACTTACTTTCTCGAAAAGACGCAAATTACTCGTGTTACAATTTCAAATTGAGCAGGCAAGGAGCAGATAATTTGCAAAAAAAAGCTGATTATTTTATCTTTAACCAGACATGACAAGATAATCTTATTTCCGAGAGATACAGAGTATAACGTGACTAATTTTGACGTCTGATCGTCGAATGAAAGTTTACATACAGGGTGTCCCGAGTTTTACCGGTCATAATATTTTTCTTTAAAAAAGCTTTGATAGAGGGAACTGTAACTACTCAGGATTTAGCGTCCCGAAATCGAAGATTGAAGGAAGACAGGATACGAGAAAGCCAGCCGTACCGAAAAAGACTGAAAGAACCTTTTCTGTTTATTCTAGTCCACCCCTGGCGGGATAAGACTTCCGTTGTTAGAGTTCTTCTTACCAAACCTCTTGGGGGGGGGGGATTCCTGAAAGCTATCAAGCTATCACTTTGGGGACACCCTGTAGATTAATAAATTCCAATTTTAATTCGATTCGATGATGAAGAAGAAGGACGTATTTTTTTCTCGCTCAATATATTAACTCTCATTATCACATATCCAGTAGAATAAATTATACATACATCATATTCGTCATATTAGTAATATTAGTAGCTGGCTGATTTTATCTTCATGAGGTTATTAGCATATAATTATTATAATTAGCCGTTAGATTGTTTTCCGTTATCAGTAGTTTTATGGATGAGTCAGGCGTCAAAGGAGGTATCTCAAATTACTCCCGTCTTAAATTTAGGAAAACTTAAAGTTTTAGACGAGGAAGATTTTGCTCAAAGTTTATTGAGCTCGAGAGATGGAATTGTTCAAGAAATGAAATGAAAAATCCCATCCTATATCCTAACATATGTAGATTTTACACATAGATTTAGCCAAAACCATGATTTGGCCAGACGTCAGTGCATTCCGCCCAAAGTCTTTCACAAAAGTAAACAACATAATTACACTATTCTTCGCAACCTACGAATTACAAGTCCTACAAGTCTTCCAACTACAAATCATAAAAATCTACAAGTCTTTACAACTACAAATCATAAAAATCTACAAGTGGTCTTGAGACATGATAATTACAACTTGGCTGTCGCGGTGTGGTTTAAGATATGTAGCGATAATAGTGGTTCGGATTAATCATAAATTCGTCCAATAGGAGGGAATTACTTTGAAGCTTTCATCTTTTTCTTGTTAACCCACATGCTTGTGAGTTAACCCGTTGAACTTGCATTTTTTCTTGTTAACCCACATGATTCTTGTCGGTTTAACTCGTGTTGACCTTTGGGGTTAAAATGGGAGTGGAGAACTGTGAAAGAACTGAAACTGCCAAAGTCTTATCAAGTTACTAGCTGAATTCCGTCGCTTCGCTCCGGAATCCCGCTAGTTCATCCCGAGGCATGGCCAAACTTGTGGAAAAGGCATGGCCGAACTTGTAGTTGTCAAACTAAAAACATAAACGAAACTCAAATATTAGGGGAGCGAGGAAAAGTTTTCTCTCCCGCAGTCTTTGCACTCTGTGTATTTCTTATGGTGATTTTAGCGATCAGAAATTGATCATATCTCAGGATCGGTTTAGATTTTCGCAAAATCCTTTCTTATTGCACACCTAGACCATAAAAGGAATATTCCTACCAAATTTCAGCTTTCTAGGTGTTGTGGTTCTAGAGATAGAGCGATCAGTGTGTGAACTATGAAATGTGAAATGTGAATGAGTGAATGGATCTCGTTCTTATAATATAAGATTACTCTTATCGTACCGAAAACGAAAAGAGGAGAAAGATAGGATAGGAGAAAGGCAGCCATTCTGAGAACGAACCTCATCTGTTTAGGATAAAATCTGTTCGGGTGGGAATCGAACCCGCGACCTAGCGCTAACAAGGCAGATGCGCTACCCTCCAAACTAACAACTAGGTTGGCTACCTCTTGGTCTCGAAAGGGTTAAAATTATGCACATAAATAATTTCCATTTGGCCACAGAAGATTTTGTATTTATAGATTCCGATTTTTTGAAATTTGGTTTTCGGTTGTTGGTTTGCAGCTCTAAACTTTCAACAACAAGAAGAAAAGGTCAAATCTGACATCTGATTGATTTATGAGATCAAAATGAAAAAAATCTGCCTCGTCTCATGAATTTAACAAAAAATCCCAAAATCCTAACTGTGCCCGTATGAAACTCGTTTTTGGAGAAATGGTAATTTGGCCCAAACGAAGAAAAAACGGTTCCTGTCAATATTTTTTCTGGTTTTATGTGGAAATTTTCTGGCTCTTCTTAATTAATGATTAGTTGATCAATATTTATATTTCAATGAAAAATTTGATTTGAGATTCCATCTTGAATTTTTTGATCAATGTTTAATTTTTATACATTGCCAATGTTATACCTTTTCTCAGCATATTCAGTACAATACAGTGCACACAATAGGAGAATAGATTTTCTGAAAGACCAAATACCAACGGAGGTATGCGTAACCATGGTTGTAAAACGGCGCGCACATTCATATCATATGTCCCAAATAAGTATAAGTTCCGGCCCGATTTATTTAGGTTGTTCGGGATGTACGAGTGCGCGACTGCGCGCTGCTCAAGTGTGAGTTGCCAATTTGCTTTGAGTCCCAAACTCCCAACTCTTCCATTCTTTTTCCAGGTGGTCGCTGCGAAGAAATCACCATCCCAATGTGCAAAGGCATCGGCTACAACCTGACCCAGATGCCAAACGAAATGAACCACGACACTCAAGACGAGGCGGGACTGGAAGTTCATCAGTTCTGGCCTCTGGTCGAAATCAAATGCTCGTCAGACCTGAAATTCTTCCTGTGCTCCATGTATACGCCGATCTGTATTGAAGACTATTACAAGGTAAAGTAACATAGCCAGCTGTGATAGCACTTTGAAGGTACCAGCACTACCAGTTCCCTGATGGATGACAGAAGTTAAAACAGCTTTGCACGTGGTTGATATCTTCACGAGTGACTGATTACGCGTGCTGCTGGCTTTTACCAGACCCACTTGTCGTCGAATGGAGGGTGAAACCTCCATCATTGAAGACCTAAAGGTGTGTCGAAACATATTCGGCCGTCGACCTACATCGATTCACAATAAATCCATTTCGATCGACGGTCGCCTACTATGTGTGAACACACCTTTAGTATTTTAACAGTGACTTTGTTCCTCTATCAAATAGAACTGGTCGAAACCTGAGCGATGCAAAGCTCGCGGGTATC
Source organism: Diaphorina citri (assembly GCF_000475195.1). Lineage (NCBI taxonomy): Eukaryota > Metazoa > Arthropoda > Insecta > Hemiptera > Psyllidae > Diaphorina > Diaphorina citri. The sequence continues at coordinate 240,940 of NW_007377624.1, read as the reverse complement.
CCGCTGGTAATAGAAAAGAGTCCCCCACAAAGATGGTTTATTCCCAATTTTCATGCTCTGAAGTGTAGGTATACAGGACTACGCATGTAAATAAATTGCGTACCTAATACGGGACGGGAGCTACATGCGTACATATGTATACGACCTATGTATCTACCTACCTATGTACCTACCTACCTACCTTTGTAAATAAATAACGTAGGTAATACAGGTTGTAGAGAGGAGGCAACTACATATGTAAATACGTAACGTACCTACCTACCTAATGTGGGAGTTATAAGAGTGTAGTATAGGTATGTACCTAATACATAATAGGAGGGATAGAGGTATAAGGGTGTAGTATAGGTACATACATACCTAAATATACCTACCTTTGTAAATAAATAACATATGTTATACAGGTTGTAGAGAGGAGGCAACTACATATGTAAATACGTAACGTACCTACCTACCTAATGTGGGAGTTATAAGAGTGTAGAGTAGGTATGTACCTAATACATAATAGGAGGGATAGAGGTATAAGGGTGTAGTATAGGTACATACATACCTAAATATGGGAGGGGTAGGTGGGAACATGGTAAATTTATATTTTAGGTAGTTACTTGTACAGTATGGCAATTTAAAACGAAACCACGACAGTTTATCGAACAAGCTAATAACACAGAAGGTAACAACACACAATAACAGGGAGTATAACAACACAATAACATAAGGGAAGGGGAGAGAGAGAGGGAGGGAGGGAACGGTCCGTATGTCGGCGGGCGCGGGCCGGATGTGAACCCCTCATGCAGAAATACGGCTTCAGTTGGCCGGACAGAATGGCCTGCGACCGCCTCCCGGAGCTAGGCGATCCGAATAACCTCTGTATGGAGCAGAACGAGGATCAGGCCGCTCATACCACGCTGCGGCCTCCGGCCCCCCCACCGGCCGGGGGAGGCAAGAAGTCTGGCAACAACGCGGTGACCAAGTGCCGCAATGGTGAGTGTTTTTGATTTTTCATTAAGTTTCCATTTATTTTTCAATATAACTCTCAGAATATATTGAATTTTTAAAAATGGTATACCCATCCGTATAAGCAGAGCTTGTGCCACGGATGAGGAAAAATAATAATATTTGAACCTCCTATTTTTATTTCGCGATTTTGGGTTCTCGTTTTTTAATTTGCACAGTTTTTCTCTGAAATTGATGATATACCAGTGTCTTTCTTTGTTTTGTAGTTTGTTCATTACAGAAAGGATTTTTTTTTCTTTTTTTTTTAAGACGATTACCTAAAAGAAAGGGAAAAACTGGAAAAAGTGAGGAGGAAAAGGGTGGTTCCCATTAGGAGAGAAAAGAACCAAGGAGAGAATTAAAAAGAAATTTACGATTATTTAAAATTTAAAAGTCTCGGACCGCCTTAGCTGTGTTTCAATGCAAATAATACAAAAAGAAAAAGGCAAAACCCCAAACAAAAAATAAAGAGAAGTAAAAACTCTGCCAGACACCAAGGTATTCTTAGAGGACAAAGTTACATGTACCTAATAATACCTATTTGCAATGCAAATATGCAAAGTACTAGCAAAGAGGAAAGAGGCGAAGTTATAAAAGAGTTAAATAAATAGTTGACATCCCCAAGCCAGGTAACAAGCTCAGTGCGAAATGAATCATTCGAAGAACTTGAAAAAGAACAACAAAAAACAGCCAATGTTAAAAAGAAAGAAGAAAAAGAAAAGTAAGAACAAAAACAACCAAAGATATTAGTGATCATGATCATTTGAATGGTAATAATGACAATAATAATGTTAATATAATAATGATCATGATGATATGGACAAAGGTAATAATAATATTGATAATGGTAATAATATAAGCAAATGAACAAGAACCTCATTAAATAAAGGTTGAAAAGAGAATATAAACAAGATGAAGATAGAACTAGTGGCGAAGAGCGGAACTGTTGTATGAAGGACCGAGGAAAGCGAAGTCTTATTTTTTTTATTCCACAATTTATTATTTTTTTTTTTTTTTAATTTAAGCAGACAACGGATAATCGTAGATTCCTACGTAAAATTGTCGAATAAAAATAAAATTCAATTTTGGATTATGAAAAAGTTTCTTTTAAAGGTAAAAAAATCAATGTTTCTGTGAAATGGCTATTTTTAAATTGCATCACTTTCCCTCCTAGGATGACGAAAGTCACTAGGTAAAACAACAGTGACGCATGTCAAAATGTTCACACTAATAAAAAGTAAAAATTATGATTTTTGTGTTCGTTGTTTGTAGTTTTCAACTTACCGGTTTTTTTTTTTTTTCAAATCGATTTATCTCGAGATCTAGAAGTGGTAGAATAAAAAGAAAAGTCCCTAAATCTCAATTTTTCAAAACTTTTTACTAAGAGAAAACCTCACCAGTGTGGGTGGTTGGGGTGGGACTTTGGGAGTGTAGAGGGAAGAGGGTGGGAGGGAGGGTAATAAAATGAAATAAATAGTCCTTCCCTCCCAAACAAAGGGGGGATTGTAATTTGCAATAAATAAAAGAGGAGGGAGGTTTTAAAGGTGTGTGTTGTAAATATAAAGCGCTAATAAAGCTACATTCTGTGTACACTTGGCAACGAGGAAAACGGGACAGTTGACAACGTTGGTTCTGTAGCGCTAGGTCGTGTGTTCGATTCCCGCCCGGGACGAATTTATTCTAAGCAGAAAAGGTTCGTTATTGGAACGGCTGATTTTCTATCCTGTCCTTCTTCTCTCTTCGATTTCCGGACGATAAGAGTTCATTAAAAAAAACCTCCGTTTTTACAGTAAGTTCTCTCTATATATTATATGTAATAAAAAGTAGTTAAATCTACAAAGTTCTGTATTTGACTTTCTGGCCCTGCCTTTCTTGAAAATTTGGGTTCTGAAAATTTGGCAAAATTTTATTAATAAGAGAGAGGTTTTCTGTTTGTTTGTAAGAGGTCGCCGTCTAAACGGTAAGTCGTAGAAACTTAAAATTGTGTACACAGGTTCATATTTTTATGCCGGTGGGTATAGGCTAGGTTAAAATTTCCTAAAGCCAGCCGTTCGCGAGTTATTCAAGAAATTCGAAATTTTTGGTCGAAACTTTAAAAGGTTGGGTAGGAAAAAAAAGGAGAAAAAAAAAAAAAAAAAAAAAAAAAAAAAACAGATGTAACTATAAAAGGGAAATATTAATACAATAAAATTGCAAAGGCAGAGAGGGACAGAGAATGTTAACAGGACAATAAGGGGTAGAGAGAGAGAGATGAGAAAATTGTACTGCCTAAAGAGGTTTTGGAAAGCTTACTGGAGAGAGAGAGAGAGAAAGGAGAGGGGGAAGAGGGAGAGAAATGAATTTGTGAAATTGCAGCAAAGGGCAAAGTAATAAAAGAAGGGAGAGAGGAAGAGCGAGAGAGAGAGAGAGAGAAAGAGTGAGAGAGAGAGAGAGAGAAAGAGTGAGAGAGAGAGAGAGAGAGAGAAAAAAAAAGAAGAAATGGCAAAAGAGAATGAAGGGGGAGGAAGAAAGACAACTAGAAAGAAGAATAGAAGGGGTGAGACTAAGAAGGCGAAGAGGGAAGAGGAGGAGAAGGAAGTAAAATTTAATTGCGTGTATAATTGTGGCCTAGACAATTGTAAACATTAAGGTCGAGGCGAAGAGAAGAAGAAGAAGAAAAGGGAGGAGGAGGAGGAGGAGGAGGAAGATATAAAAGAGAAAGAGGAAGAAGAAGGCGAACTGGAAGTAGAAGAAGAAAGAGGAGGAAGAGAAAAGGAGGAGGAAGAAGAAGGAGAAAGAATACCCAAGTTGGAAAATGTCTAGGGAAGGAGAAGGAAGGAGGGAGAGAAAGGGGAAGGAAGATAATATGGCAAAAAAAGAAGGTTTTTTTTTAACCTTTTTTTTTCATACCTAGGTAGAATGTACTTGTATTTGTTTGTCTTTTGTTTGCATTGTTGTTTTTTGTTCGAACAAAAGTTTTGTAAACTTTGTTTTTTCCTGTCTACCACTCTCTCGGAGCATACTTTGGCACTCTCATAGCAGAAATAGTTGCAGGAAGTAACACGTCTATTGTACAATAGTACGTCTACATATTGTACAACCTACAATACTTCTAGTATTTGCATTTAATAATATTGAGCATAATTGTTGGAAACCCATCAAATACACGAGACCTTGTTTAGACTGCTGGGATAAAAGGACTTTCTAGTCTCATTCGAGCAGTATAAACAAGGTATATTCTATTCTATTCACACGAATTAAAATTCCCAATCATCTCCTCTTGGTTCCTAAAACGAGTACAGAAGACCCGGTCACTCTAAATGTCTAAATTTATTGCAATTTTTATTGTGTCCAATTAAAATTCTATCGCAATTATTGGCGAAATTTCGGAACATAAAATAAATAATCCAAGTTACAACTAAAATACCATAGACTGAAACTTTCTCATGTAAATGAGATCAAAGTTGTAAAAAAGTACAACTTGAGAGCATGAAAAAGTAGGTGAATAACTATAAAATGTGTGATTTTATCTTCCTCTTTCTTCTTCTCCTCCCTCTTCTAGTTCTTGTTGTTCTGGAGATAGATGTCTTATATATTGTGATAGATGTCTTATATAATATTGTCCCTACCCTATTTATGTATTGTATTGTATTCAATAATAAAAAAAAAGTTCTCCTTCTTCTAGTTCTTCTTCCCCTCCTCCTTCTCCTCTTCCTTCTCCTACTTCTTCTCCTCCTCCTTCTCCTCCTCCTCCTTCTCCCTCTTCCTCCTCCTCTCCCTCTTCCTTCTTCTCATCAATCAGTCATCAATCGTTTATTTAAAAATTGTCAACCACCAATTATTTATTTAAAAATTGTCAACCAACTTCAATTTCACGTTTAACAACTCCCAGTTCAATATTTCAACGAGTCCGGGTCATAAAAAACTCTCTGAAACTTTTCTCCGTGAATAAAAAGCCATAAAATAAAATGGGAATGGCTAATAAAACTAATTTGCCGTCAGTAAATAAATTGTAGAGCCATAAAAACCACAGCACCCTTGAATAGAAAAGAGTGGTGGAGGGAGGGAGAGAGAAATTAAGCATTCTAAAGAAGAAGTGGGGGAAGAGAAAGAGAGAGAGAGACAGTACCACCAGGATTATAACTAGGGATTGGTAGGTAACTAGGTCTGTACTTCTGTAGGAATCTTTAAACAGTGAGTATGCCAGTCTGAAAGTTAGTATGCCAGTCTGAAAGTTAGTATGCCAGTCCGAATAAAGAATAGCAAAGCGAAGGGCAGCCACTGGTAAAATTTGTAGCCAAAACCAAATGTCAGCCCAAAGCAATCACCCCTGATTGAGTTGGGGCTGATTGAGAGGCTGACGAAAAACGCCGACCCCGTCTGTACACGGGAAAAGGCGAAGAAAAAGAAGATTCTTACTATACTAAGTTACCAAGTAGATACATAGTTACATTTATACCAGTAAGACCGATTGCACAGAGCGTTAATTGGCGTTTTAAATTGCTCACTTCACACTTGTGCTCTTAATGACCTCTAGTTTAATCAGAACTGGTATAAGGCACTCATCACACAGGCATCATCAGGCATACCTCACGAGCAATGAGCATAACACATGTCAAGTAAGTAAGCATACCTACAACACATAGCTATGGTATTCGTCAAGTAAGCATACCTGACATTCTTAGAGCGAACTGTGAACGCTCTAATCAGGTGGTTTATTCCTCTTGCAAGCATACCTGCATATCATATGGGTATCCATCTCATACCTGTGACATTCTTGGAGCAAGCGTTGAGCGGCCTAATCAGGTGCTTTGTTTATTTGCTGATGAAAGTTAAGGAGAGCTTTGTGTTTTGGGGTATTTTAGGGAGTTTGCACCCGATATTTTTATCATATTTTTTACTTTCCGTTACCCTTACGTATAGGGAACCTATACAAGGTAATGAGAAAGTATTTCAATCGGTCCAATTTTTTATTATTTTTTTCCCAAGGGAACAAGTTCCGAAATTGAAGACAGAAAGAAGACAGAATAGAAGAAAGCCAACCGTTCCAAAAACGAAACTTATCTGTTTAGAATTAAGTTCTCCTCGGGCGGGAGTCAAACCCGCGACCTAGCGCTTTCAAGGCAGATGCGCTACCTTCCAAGTTAACTCGTCAGGTACAGATTGTTGAGATATGCGCGAATTTTAGATTCCTACCTTTTGTGTTCAAATTGTACATAATATTATGTATTTTTACATCGCCGCCTTTCTATTTTTTGATGAGTGCGCACCCAAAGGTCATCGGACTTCCCAGTTGAAGTGGACTGTAACATACATATGTACTTATTTGTATATGACTACGTGTACATAACATACATTATACATACCTACATATGTATATTTGTTTGTTTTGTTGAATTGTCTCTGTCCACCACCTTGCTTGGCCAAACAAACCATTTATTTTATATCAAAATTCTGAGAATTAAAACAATTCCTTTTGTTGCTTGGTTTTTTATCTGCATGGTTCTCCTGATCTGAAATGAATGACTGGTTTAACCACAGTGGCAGAGATTGTAGGAGGTCCGGGTTCGATGAACGAACCTCATCTGTCTAAAAGTCCGCTCCGGGCGGGAATCGAACTCGCGACCTAGCGCTTACAAGGCAGACGTGCTGTCCTTCAAGATAACTAGGCTGACTCAAAGTCGGATGCTCATTTTAGAGCTTATTTTACTGTTGCTTGGGACAAATTAGAAACAGTTTTTTTACTTTCCTTTTTTTTAGTGCAATGATGTGCGTTCTACAAAAGTTACGTTTTAGGTTAGGCGTAATTAGCACAGTCTCATGAAAATTGTATCCAGAAGCAAAATTATGTTACGGCACAGACAACAGGGCGCAATTAAGTAAGAAATTCATGCTCTAATTTTCACTCATAAAGGCGTAGGGGAGGGGATGGTGAAATTACATTTGTACTTACCATCTCAAATAGAACAAAATAGAATAGAGAATAGAAATACACCTAATGTAGAATAGAATAGAATATTCATATGTCGAATGGAATAGAATAGAATAGTAGAACATGCATACTTACAATAGAACGGAATAGAATAGAAAAGGTATGCAACCACCTAGGTAAAATTCAGTGGGTTCAAAAATTTTAATTACAAATTTGTATAGGTACCTACCTGGAATGTAAAAATAAAAGTAGATAAAGTTGTGTCTCTACACCTATTACGAAAGAAAAGAGAAAAGAAGAATACGAAAAGAAGGAGAGAAAGAAGACGTAGAAAAAAAGCCAGCCTAGTTTGCCAGGAGGTAGAGCGTCTGCCTGGTAAGCGCTAGGTCGCGGGCTCGATTCCCGCCCGGAGCGAAGTGTATCCTGAGCAGATAAGGTTTGTTCTCGGAACGGCTGGCTTTCTCTTAATATCCAGTCCTTCTCTCTTCGTTTTCGGGACGTTCAGATCTCCGATGGTACATGCTCTAATTTTCCCTCTATACACTACAGTCTATACACTACAGTACAGTTCCCTCTATATCAAGACAAAAGAATCCTACGCAGCTCATATCCACTTGAAAAGTTTGACGGAAATTAATCCCGACAGTTTAACACTAAAGCTTGTGGATATTGGAAGATTAGTTGGAATTTTCGAGGACATAAAAAAAAAGAAAAAAATAGAAAGTAAAAAACAAAACAAAAAAACAAAACAAACAAAAACTACTCCGGGCATGTAACTAGAAGGATAAAATCAGGGCTGTACGCAAGTAGCAAACACAGCTAAGGTCGATCTACATTGCCAAAAACCAAAAACACGTCCACACTGAAAACTTTAGGCGTATTTTACTTTCGCAATTTCCTAGCGTTTGATTTTGAAGCTCGTTTCCCCGATAAATGCACCAGGCCAAAATTTCCGACCGGACATATAGACTCGAACCACCAACCTCCAGATCGGTTCATCGGCCCTGATATTATTAATGTTATTAAATCATTATTTAATATGATCAAACTTTTCGACTACATCGAAGACGAAGACTGACCTGACTGACTCATTTTGGTTCTTCTCAATTTTGGGTTCTTGTTGATCTTTGTGCTTTGGGTTTCTCCCTAATGGAGCAGTTGCAATCGGGAAAATATTATTGATAAAAGGTCGATTCCTACGTAAAAAGTTGTGAAAAATCCAAATCTGAGGTTAAAACTCCGCAGGAAGTAAAGTATTTCTGCTCCCCCACCTATGTAACTTAATAACTTTAACTTTACAAGCCCTTTGTAACTTTTGAACGCGGATTTTTTTCCGAGAGGATTGATAGAGGGAACTCTTAAGGTAGACGTCAACATTCAAAAGTTAAATAAAACCAGGTTTTCGAAGGACTTCTGACTTCTGAAACAACCTGTCTAGGAGCGCAGTCCTAACTTCCGAGACCACCTGTATCGAGCTATACATATAACATAGTTTGTACCCATACATATGTATAGCAAAGTTACATACATTATGTATGTACATAGCACAGCCCTGGAACAAAAGCCCTCTCAAGATTAAAAGTGAAGAAAAAATCTGCATTAGCTCCTGCTGCCTTGGAATTTTGCAACCTAGAAAAGTAAGGCGTGAAAAAGAGGGAAAGAGAAGGAGGAGAGGAGAAAAAGTGCAAATTATAACAGCTATCCAATGTGGAAGAAAAAGGAGAGAGGGAGGGAAGGAAAGAAGGAGAGAGAAAAGGGAGAGGAGAAGGAGGACGAAAAGAAGGGAGAAAGAAAAAGTGCAAATTATAACAGCTGTGTAAAAAGAGGGAGAGATGAAGGGGAGAGAGAGAATAAGAGAAGAAGGAGGAGGAGGAAGTAAAGAAGAAGGAGAACATTGGAAATATACACAACTATGTACGTTGTATATAAATAGGTACCTTTTTTTCTCTCTTTTCGATGGATATTACTGCTACTTTTTTTTTAAGAGGTTTGACAGAGGAATCTGCCATACACCGGGGTGATGGTCTCTAGCCATGTTTAATTGGCTCGTCCTGAACCGCAGTCAACCATCGTGAGGACTTGTGCTTGATCTTTAGAAGCAGAGAGACTTGTGCTTAATCTTTAGAAGCAGAGAGACTTGTGCTTAATCATTAGAAGCCCTTTGAAACTGCCAGCTAGCTAGGCTGGAGACTGATCAGGGTTGGCTGTTCTCCCCCCTTTTTATAGTCCCACAGCCAGACGCTAGTCTACTCTCTGTTTAACGTTCCCTAGCCAGACAATCGTAGTACCAGGTTGTGGGTAATGCGGGTTCCGGCAGCGCCGAGTCCGGGGAATGATCCTTCCAAGATTGAAGGCCAGTCGAACCTTCCTAAAGATCAGTTTTTATGATTATAACTGCTCCTAGAAGAGACTCGAATACTCGTTTTGGATGAAAAGCCCTATTTAACAGTTTAAAAAAGCCTTGTCAGGTGGTTGAGCCAAAAATTAAATATAAGTGTCTTATGATCTGTCCTCTACTATTTTATGACTTGATATTGTTATAAATCCTTCATGACTTCGGATAGATGCTTGTATTACATCGGTTTAAACACGTTATAATGCTTGTAACCAGTCCAATTTATAAATATTGGACCAATCACAAAACACACAAGGCCCTGGCTGTTTATTTCATTGCCACTAGGCTCAATGCCTAGATAACCTGAAGTCTTGAGATAATGTTCTCATGCAATCATACTTACTGATAATGCTAATCGGACGTTCTGCATAGGTATAACCCATACCGGATATAAAGTAGTGCAATTTATAATAATAACCGCTATCAGAACTGCCTTAGAGTCCAGGATCAAGGTTGGGAATCAAAAGTTAATCAAAATAATTTAATTTATGATGGGAGAGCGGAGTTATCCTCAGAACAGTACAGTCAAAATATTCTTACTGCATTTAAAGGATTTAAACATTACTCTGTCCGGGGCGAACTTTATCCTGAACGGATAAGGTTCGTTCTCGGAACGGCTGGCTTTCTCCTACCCTATATTCTTTCTCTCTTCGACTTCGGGACGATAAGACCTTGGCAGTTACAGTGCCCTCTATCAAGCCTCTTCAACAGTGGCCGGCCGGCCTAAGGTTTTCAGTGAAATATGGCGATTAAATAGGACTATTCCGATTTTTTGATCTGCTGTACAAGTCCGATTGAATCGCCTCAAAATATTTCACCATTGTCCGTTAATCTGATCACAGGATAAGATCGTATGTAAAAATCACACCATGCGTACCAGGCTTTAACCAGACACCCTGTATACATTAGAAGCTAAGGAGGCTAGAACGTATCGACCATTCTTTAATTGCCGTTTTAATTAAAAAGTTCAAAGAGTTGTGACGTCAGACTTAATGTCAAAATGCGCAGAAACGCTTGCGCAGGTTTTAATTAAAAAGTTCAAAGAGTTGTGACGTCAGACTTAATGTCAAAATGCGCAGAAACGCTTGCGCACAAACAATTTCAAAGAGTTGTGACGTCAGATTTCATGTCAAAATGCGCAGAAACGCTTGCGCACAAACAAACGAAGCGGGAGTCATAGTAATTTTACTACTAAGTAATTTTAAAGCAATGTTCAATGTTCTGAAGATAAAATCCTCCTGTTGAAAATAGTATTATTTATAATTGTTTGTACTTTCAACCCCTTGTTGGGGGCACCGAAAGTTCTTATTGTTATTTTTTCATTGACTTTAAGTGACTTCTTGACTTTAAAATATCCCTTTATCTATTGTCAGGTATTACTTTCATATTTTGTCCTCCACTTTTTGAAGTTTTCACAATTTATATAATATTTTTGTTATTGCAACTAGGATAGGCAGGGTTTCTACTGTTTTAGAATCAGGAATAATTGTCATTGATTAGGTATAGGTTGCATAGCACTAGAATAGTTTCATCCTAATAGCAGGATCCGTAACTCCTTATAAGTTAGTTCTCTGACTTGATGCTTTGTCCATAATTTTGGTTGGCGTCCAGGCGAGCTCCAGGAAAAAATCTGAAAACTACTGTACTACACAATTTGAATAAATTGGGAAATGATCCGACAAAATTGACTGAAACATGATCATAGCTTTATTTCAAAATGATTTATTTTCTTCCTGGAGCAGCAAGCAACGTTCTAGTTAGACTAATATGGACTTCCCAGTCATGGATTCGGCTATTTAGTTGTCTTCGAATATTAGTTGGGAATTTAATTTAGTAAACAATCGGAGTACAAATTAGAAGTTAAGTTCATACGTAGGAGACATTGTAAATATCTTCCAAGTTTGAAAATGCCCTTATTTTGTGTTTTAGACTGTTACAGATACCTTTTTTTAGTGAAAGAACCGAGAATTCTAGGCCCTCTGCCTTGGCATCTACATCATATTGAACTTAAATTTCTACCCCTTTTACTGCCTTTACAGTTAGCAGAAATTAGAAGTATTAGTTAGTGCACTATGTAATTAAAATAAGATGTGGAAATGTCCGCAGAACAATCGAAACAAACTGCCCAATTGTTCGTTCTTGGACATTTCAAACGCATTCGACAACTTTTGGCGGCCAAAAGTATAATTATTAATTAATGCTTTATTTTGATTTCCTGTCGTTGCTTACTGGTTAATCATATTTCGTGTTATTCATTTAGCTGTTCTGCAAACACCGAAGATACTTATACCACTTCTTGTTCAGTTCGACAGCAAGGCTGTATGATAGCATCAAGGGTGTGTGTTTGCAGAAGAAAAATTTTTTCCGTCGTGCATTGGTCGCGTGTGATCGAAAATTTTCTATTTGAAATACAACCTTTAAATTCACTCTTTATCATTATTTATTTGAATTGTAAGTACTCTGTTCTAATTTCTGATTCCAAGGCAAATAAAAGTAACTATGAAATAATAAAAAATATACGCGTTTATTTTCAAAATGGCAAAGAGATCGAAGATAATTCGATATAATGTGAAGTACATTGTTATAGTTTTCAACTTGATGTAAAGGATATCCGTATAAAATCTATTCAGCTGTCAAAACAAGTTGACGTCAAAAATCATTGTCCTCCCTCCTCCGTGAAAAACTAGTCTCCCCTTGTTTTGACAGATCAATTGAATCAGATCGGAAGATAAAATGAAGACCTCATAAAATCGGAAATCGGTTATGTTTACAAAAAAAAAAAAAAAATCCATTGGTGAATGTTGCCCCCAAAAGTTGGTTCTCTAGGCTTGGGCTCAAGTCCCCGCTGCGCTGGGGCAGAGTATCCGTAGGATGTTTAATTAAAAGAGTTTTCCCCTATTTATCAAGTGGAAATTATCAAGGCAATTTTTTCTTACCCATTTTCTCACGCTTTTAAAATATACACCTCCAACTAATAAGGAAAAATGTCGGAAAAGAGAAGAAAAAATACATGAAAAAATTCCCAGTCGTAGAAGAAAAAAATTCCGTTGGTCCTCATTTTTCCTGCTCTATGACTTTAAAACATCACCCAAGTAAGCGCAACTGATCTATTTGTGATACTAGGTGATAATTTGTGATACTAGGTGTTATGATTCTTGCAAGAAGAAAAAGTGACCAATGTCGTAGGTACTTTCACAATGGAGAAAAGAGAGAGAGAGAGAGAGAGAGAGAGCGACCACAATAGAGAAAAGAGAGAGATATGTAGAGAGAATAGAAAGTAGAAAGCGAGTATGCAAAACAATTTTTTGAACACATACATATATTTTCTCCTTTTTCCCCAACATACAGCGACCTCCATTCTACTTTACTGCATTATGCTCGCTAACGGTAGCATCCGCGCATCCAAAGGCCTTCATCTGGTGGTCCTCAGAAATATTCTTCACTCTTGCATGAGTTTCTTCGACACAACCCCTGTGGGCAGGATGATATCCCGTTTCAGTCAGGACGTAGAGACAGTCGATAGCAACTTGCCCACCTTTCTCAGATCCTGGATTAACTGTCTGTTCTCGGTTTGTAACTAGTCTGCAGCGGGCTTTGGCTGAATTTCTCTTCCTCTTTCTTTATTCTAGCCTTCCCTTGGTTAATTATTAAGACATTTTCTAACCTTTTCGTGTTTGCTGTGTTGTAGAGCATGTGTGTTTTGGTATCCTCCCGAGGATCGTACAACGTATGATGGTGTACTTCTCGAGTTTCATCATTTATTTTTGGAATTAATGTAAATTGAGGCTTGTCCTTTTCAGGCAATGTATTTTTTCTTGGTAGCAAACAACTAACTAATCTCTTGGTCAAAAATGTAATTGGAAAGTACATGGATCAATCTCTGCGAAATTCATTCAGTCAGCTTGATAATGACAACATGTTTACGTCTGAATATAAAACTTTTCTATCATCTTTCACTAACGTCCTTCATCCATTCCCTGTGTCCATAGAAAGCATTTTTTTTTTCTTTTATAATTATTTTTATTATTATTTTACCTTATTATAACCTGTATGAAAACTGTATAAAATAGAGGACCCTAGACTAATTTATTGCAATTGATCAGATTTCTACGTGATGTTCATATCCTACCGTTGTACAACGCGACGACTTAACACTAGAAATCTGACCAAGTGTACCGGCAGCCTTATACTTGGACTGTAGGTATTACAGGACTAGGGCATACCTAACTCAATCTCTCTCGTCTAACTTATTATTCATTGTACTGTAGTGTACTTGATGCCTGTGAGTAATTCATTCCTTTCCCAACTCTTACAGCGATTACAGTATTCTTTTACGGGTTCGTTATTTCTCTTGGTACCTTGTTCGCTGCTAAAAGACTTCATGAAAAACTTTTAAAGTCGATGCTAAGATGGTCGCCTTTATTTTTTGACACAACGCCCGTGGGTCGAGTTCTAAGTCGATTCTCGTCAGACGTAAATACTCTTGACAATAAGTTGACCTTATCCGTACAGCAAACTTTGTCTCAACCTTTTAAGGTAAGAACTCAGCACACTAATGTTTGCTACCTTTGGCTTTTTTAAATATTGGATTACTACTTTTCTAAACTTATCTTTTGGACTCTGTTTTACTTCTTATTTTTTACTTTTTATACATTAGACTTTAACTGGGCCTGGGTTTTAGTAATGTAAAATTATCTAGTGTATAGCTCTAGATGACAATACTTCTCTGCCCATGACTTTCTATTATTATACTTCAACTTGGGATCTAGCCAGTGACTTTGTCAATATCTCTATTGCTGGGTGTACCTGTGCAATATCCCTACATGGTTATCAACTTACTTTCACCGTTTTATTTCTATTGATTTTCCTTCGTCTTCTCTTACCTGTCATCTGCTTCAAACCTTTATTATATTCACATGGTAAAACGTGCTTTCGCCTTCAATAAATCTGGTCTTACCTTCTTACATTCTGTTAAAGCATTTTTTGTTATTCCTAGGATTTTTTTTTTGATTCCGAGTGACACTTGACATTAGGGAAAATGTTCTTGAGACTTCTTATTAAATTTAGATTTCGAATGACTTCATACATGACATTACTTCAGACGACCATCAACTTTTCATATTTTTTTCGATTTCTTGAGAATGTTTGTTAATAATGATTAATAATTGTGTTTTATTTATTATATGATCAATAATTGTGTTTTATTTATTATTTTCGGAATGTGCATTATCATGTTATTGTAGTGATCAATATAACCCAAGTTTAAGTACGTTATGCTGACTCCCTGCATGATTACTCCCTAAGTACATGTTCAACAGTAATAATGATACTTTCCTATCCCCTGAGACTAATTACAAACATAATTTTCATGAACAGGAAGCTAAACTTTTGTTTGAATAAAAATATACTTACTAAAAAAAAAAACTAATTTCTTTTATTTATGTAGTACTAAAACTACGTAACTACCAACTTCATGGAAGGCTAGACAAGAGAAATAAGGAATTTTAATTGTGTTACAAATGTACCCACCAAACAATACACTACACTAAATTTTATTACGTTACTTGAACTACCAACCTCCAGATCCGAAGTCCACCGCGCTAACCACGACACCACTAAGGTTGGAAAAGTGAAAGGAAGATCCTGTTTGATAAAACTAATTAGGCCTAGAGCTTCATCGGGATTTTGACCACTTGGCCTCTGACGCATTCTGAACCACAACCAAAACATTTTGCGGAAAACTGTATGTACCTTCTTCTGAATATACCTACATAGTTTTTACCTACTAAAACTTAAAAATTTTTGTTTATTCTACTTAATAATTATAGGTCTTTTCTTTCTTAAAAAGACAGCACTTTATTATACATACATGTCTTTCCGTAAATGATAACATTACCTATTTTTCTATGTTTTGTGTTAGCTTTGTTAGACCTCCAATGAGCTTTTGATTATGGTTATCCAAAATGTCTTGGTGTGTTTCAGGCGTTACCTCACTTTTGGCAGACTTAATACCCCATATAGGTTGTTGGTTGGCCGGTGTCTTCTTTCATGACTTCCTTCTGAGCCGAATTTTACGAGCACCATTATCATTTTTCGATACCACGCCTCAAGGTCGCGTGTTGGCCCGATTTTCCAAGGACATTGATATTTTAGACAATGATTTACCATTCGAAATGACGGACACATTGTTTTGCTTAATTGAAGTACGTTGGTAAATTGAACATAACAAGTATAGGTACTTCTCAAGCACTGTGTATACACACTGTCCTGAAGTTGATCTCTCACCTATCTCCAATGAATAACAATTAACAAAGCCCCCTCTAAATAAAACGACTAATGGAACTCTGGAGCATGGGGCTAGAATTGTCTCGGGAAATGGACATCATCGGATTATTTCTTTTTTCATAAAACGGTTTTTGTGTATTTTTAGATATAAGCATCATCAAATCCATCAATCCTTTCAGGACAATGTCTATGCTGACATGTCTCTTGTACAGTCACATTGCTTAAACATACGAGTAGCTCTGAAAAGACGATATTAGAGTTACATATTTTAAAAATTTGCTTCTGGTGTAGATTAACGTAATTTTCTATTGTTTTTTTGTATATGAAAAGGATAATACAGGCTAAAAATATCACTGATCTGACTGAGTGAATTTCGATAAGAGATATTTTACCATTATAACATGACCCTGAAATCTTGTCTATTTTTCAGTTTCCTTGACCAGGAACTAAAAGAGATGTACTTTTGTTTGACTAGCTGATGTAAGAAGTAGGATATTATAATTTCGAATTTGGCTTTGGCATTTTTGCTTGTCCATTTGGAGTACATTACGTACTTCAACAATACTGCATTAAGTGCATCTCTCTTCCTTTATTCTCTGCCTGGTTTAAGTGAACTATCTATGCTTTTAGCTGATGTTCTCTATAATTATATAAAATTATGTAGGTATGTGCATGAATTGTTATTTTTACAAACCTAGATGCTTCACATGCATTGTCGCTTTAGCTTTCTGCATGCTTTTTATAGAACTACCTATCAGCTTTTCCTCTGTTTGATCAGCTTTGCATTTCCCTTTAACAGCACTTGCTCTCTGCATGACCCAAGTAATTTATTTGTATCTTGATTTATTTAGTTATCTTTTCAGGCTTTCAACAATCAAGGGTGGGGTAAATTGACTAATTTAAAAGTATTTAACTCTTTCAAAGTTAATCCAAACTAGGCACAAAGGAAGATTATTTTATAGTCGGACGTTTAAGAAAGAGGCCTTTTTTTTTTTTTTTTTTTTTTTTTTTTTTTTTTTTTTGACAGCGAAGGGAGAAGAAAGACAGGACAGAAAGCCAGCTGTTCCGAGAACGAACCTTATCTGTTTAGGATAAAATCTGACCCGGCGGGAATCGAACCCGCGACCTAGCGCTTACAAGGCAGACTGACATTGGGAGGAAATATGTTAGATGGGCTGTGGTCAAAAATATCGCCTGCACTATAGGAGCCATAGGAGGGTATGGGTTCAATCCTAGCCGATGCGCTATTAATGAAGTCAGGATTGTTATGCTTATTTTGGATTTCACCAATGACTTTATGAAAGATTTCACTAATGAAAGAATTTTTAATCATACAAAAAGGAGTTTTTAATAATTTAAAAAAAAGGAGTTTTTAATGACCCAAAAAGGAGTTTTTAGTAAGCCAAAAAGGAGGAGTTTTAAAAACTTCCGATTGGATCATTAAAAGCTATAGGTATAGGTATATGTTTTTTATTTACTAATAACAAATCATTCGCAAGCACATTTAACATAGAACTGATCTTCTCTTTGGATCATTAAAAATTGTCACAATAGTGAAATCTCTCATTAAGTCATTGGTGAAATCCACCATTAACCTATTGAATGCCTTGATTTTCCCCAAAGATCACTCAAACGCTCAACTGGCTCGTACGAATGACGTCGGACGTGGAAACCAACATTGTGGCCGTCGAGCGAATCAAAGAGTACGGTGAGACCCCGCAGGAAGCCGAATGGGTTAACGATAAGAAGCCGAAAGACGAATGGCCAGAGAAGGGGGAGGTGGAATTCAAGGACTATAAAGTTCGGTACAGGGAGGGGCTCGAACTGGTGCTACGCGGACTCAACTTCAAGGTCAACGGAGGAGAAAAGGTAATGAATGTACTTCGAGAGAAAAGGGATTTAATATAAGTACCCCCCCCCTCTCTCTTTTTTGAACCTCGGAATTCCCTTTGCATTACTTCAAGGCACATTCTTGTACATCCATATGTATCTAGGATATCACACTAGGCTTGCACACCGGAGGTCCCGGGTTCGATTCCCGGCAGAGACCAAGTTTTCGGTTCTGTGCTTGATATGTATTAGTTATAATTTCATGCTTGTCTTTCTCATTTACAGGTGGGAATCGTAGGCAGAACCGGTGCCGGTAAATCCTCTCTCACGCTGGCTCTGTTCCGTATCATAGAACCAGCAGATGGTACCATCATTATTGATGGAGTTGATATTCGAACTCTCGGACTACATACACTGCGGTCTCGGCTGACTATTATCCCTCAGGTAAATTAATCCGTAATGGTAATAAAATTACTTTTTATTCAACAAAATCAACACATGAAAATAATAAAAATTGAGAGACAAAATAAACATAGAAAATATACAATAATTGTACAATATAGAAAATATACAATAATAGAAAATATACAATAATTGAAAATATACAAAACAATTAACCGAGGACCGAAAATTCGAGAGTGGGGGTAAAAATCTCGTAGTGGGGATAATCAGCTGATTAAAAAAATCAGCTGTTCGCATTAACCGACAAAAAAATGGCGACTCTATCGTTAACCGAAAACGCTTTTTTTTTTTTTTTTTTTTTTTTTTTTTTTTTTTTTTTCATTTGGCGCTTTGACAATGTTTTATGCATGTTACTTCGATCTTATTTCTAACATTATGTTTTGTGCAATTCTCTACATTGACAGGTATTAGCCACAATATTTGTGATCTGCTATTCTACTCCCGTGTTCATCTTTGTCATCGTTCCTGTATCTGTACTCTACTTCTTCATTCAAGTAAGTGTACAAGATCTTGTTTATCTCACCCCAAATTTCTTTTAAGTGTTAAACATTTTCCCCAAATTTCATAAGAGATGGGAATGGAGCAGTTGCAATTGGGTAAAAGTTATTAATAAATGGTGGATTCCTACGTTAAAAGTAGTGAAAAATCCAAATCTGAGGTCAAATGGGTAAAAATTATAAATAAATGGTCGATTCCTATGTAAAAATTTGGGAAAAATCCAAATCTGAGGTCAAAACTCCATAACTGTAAAAGGTCGAAAATTCAATTTTCATTTTCCGTTCTAATGAAAGAGTTCAAAGATGTGTGACGTCAGACTTCAGGCAGTTGCCTCGCTAATAAGCGCCACTATGCAAGCACGCTAACGGAGGAGCAGAAAGAAATGCGCAGAAACGTATGCGCACAAACACATTAATGTGTTGCCTGCGAGGGAGCTTTGCTCGGGTATCGCCAGTATGCAAGCGCGCTGGCGTAGGAGCAGAAAGAAATGCGCAGAAACGTATGCGCACAAACACATTAATGTGTTGCCTGCGAGAAAGTTTAGCTCGGGACATTTGATGTGACGTCATCGCCTACGGGAGCGTATGCCGTGACGTCAAAGTTCACGATTTACCGGTATTTTTTAATAATAATAATAATAATAGACTCTTGTGTGGAAGGCAACCACTAGGCGAGGTTAACGCCTTAGGCGTTCTCTACCACCTAACCCCGAGAGCTCCATTATTATGTGGTCAAATTCTCAAATAAATGAGGATAAAATTCCATACCTCGGCTGGGATCGAACCCACGCCCTCCTGATTACCAGGCGAGCGTCTTGACCACTACGCCACCGAGGCAGTCGTAGAAGAAAAATTCTGTTGGTCCTCATTTTTCCTGCTCTATGATTTTGAAACATCACCCAAGTAAGCGCAACTACATTCAGACCCGAAACGTCTACGACGAAACAAAGTAAGTATGTACAACTATACATACATGCCAACTTCAAGTCCAGAAAACCACAATAAGAAATAGTACAAACAGTTCCATAGTTATCGCAGACAAACTTAATGTACTATTGGACTAATGTCTTGTCCCTTGTAGAATGAATTTATTCCTGTCCAGGTATCAGGTATCTTTAATCTTCACGGAGGATGTTAAACCATTAATCATAACACCTTTCTGCTCCAACTTACAGCGATTCTACGTGGCTACATCTCGCCAGTTAAAACGTCTCGAATCAGTTAGCAGATCGCCCATCTATTCTCACTTTGGTGAAACTGTGACTGGTAAGTAGTCTGAACTTCCATTCTTGTCATTTACATACTTGGTAGATAGCGTAGTCGTCAATGGCTCGTCTTGTCTCGTTTCGTGAATAGGAGAGCGTAGGTTCAACCCCCGCCGGGGCATAAAATTATATCTTCATTGTTTTATGCATTTATTATTTTTAGAAATAATAGAAATCAAAGCGTTAGGATTTAGAGAACGACCGAGACATAGATTTTGTCTAATGGTTACTTCTACTTGGGAGTCTGTTTTATCTTCTTTTATGCTACGTGAACCTAAACCTTGACTTATTTCCTGTAATACTGTTGTGTATCCACCCAGTATTTACAATCACCAGTCCACTCTGTATTCTGGTTGCTAAGGCGACATCTCAATAAATAGTCTCCCTGCCTTCCTCTCTTCCCTGAGCTTTTTCATTGTCATTAATTTTTCCAATAAAACATTTTCGATTCCTACATTTATCCTTCACTTTACATATGAGTTCTTCTTCGTACAATAAAATACACAAATACCGAAGGAGACATAGGGCCCCGAATCTGAACCAAAGTTCCAAATCTAATTTAATCATTTCAGGTGCCCAAACAATTCTAAGGCCCCGAATCTGAACCTAAGTTCTAAATCTAATTTAATTATTTCAGGTGCCCAAACAATTCTAAGGCCCCGAATCTAAACCTAAGTTCTAAATCTTAACCCACAATGTCCTCTCTGTATTTCAGTGTGAGTTAGTTTTTGAGTGTACTTCACTGTGTATTTAACCCACAATGTCCTCTCTGTGTTTCAGTGTGAGTTAGTTTTTGAGTGTACTTCACTGTGTATTTAACTCCCAACTCCTCTCTGTTTTTCAGTGTGGGCCAGCGTCAGCTCATCTGTTTGGCGCGAGCTCTGTTAAGGAAAACCAAGATCCTCATTCTGGACGAAGCCACGGCCGCTATAGATTTAGAAACCGATGACCTCATCCAGTCTACAATACGCTCCGAGTTTGCACACTGTACGGTCCTCACTATAGCACATCGGCTCAACACGATCATAGACTCGGATAGAGTGCTCGTACTGGACAAGGGACTGGTGGTCGAATTCGATTCGCCCAGTGTCCTGATGAAAAATAAGGCGTCCATATTTTACAGTATGGCTAAGGATGCTGGCCTGGCGTCCTAGACATGCAACTGAAGGGAGTTTTAATCACCCGGTATTCGGAGAATAATAGCGAGATTTTCCAACCACAATAGCGTCCGGTTAACTGAACTCTTTAACCCTTTGGACTGATGTAAACTTGGACGTGTGTTACGGAGAACGTCTAAACCTCGATGTAAATTACAGTTTACGTTGGTCATTAAAGGGTTAACGTTATTTGACAAAAACTCGTTTCTGCTCATGTGCTAAAACGAGTCGTCGAATAACGTTAAAGAGGTCAATTAACAGGACGCTAATTTTGCTTGCAAAAACTCTCAAATGGCCCGTTGATATCCGATACAGATATTTCTTATCCATTCGGAGGTCTTCAAACATCCCCTGCACTCTACATTATGGAAGACTCGGTAACTTTGTAAAGCTCCACATCAATAGTGTGGTAATGGTAACAGAAAGTAAGTGAAGTAGATGAAGTTACCATTACCATCCCCAGACTGTAGATAGTGTGCTTTGATTGGATAAAAAATATCAATCCTGTTATTCGGGCAGGTAAGCGGGACTTAAAACATTCAACTGAAAAAAGTACGAGTGTTCGAGGGTAAACAATAATTAAAATAAGAGAAAGAAAACTAGAAAGAAATTCATACTACAACAGTATTTGACGATTTTCAGGTGTCAAGAATAATTGACTTTTAGACCATTTTCCTAATATTTTAGATTTTATTTATTACATAAAGAGTCAGTACTGCCCAGTTGGGTTTTCAGGGCTAAACTTTGGAAAACGAGCAACTAGAGTTTCTCTGAAAATTTCGAAAACTCAATCTAAACCTGTCTTGCTGGTGTAGTGGTCAAGACGCTCGCCTGGTGATCAGGAGGGCATGGGTTCAATCCTAGCTGAGGTACGGAGTTTTATCCTCAACATTGTTCGAGAATTTCACCACAATAATGGTGGTAGCCTACTGCTGGGTATTTTTCCCCTTTTAGGTACCTAAATATTTTGAAAGTATGTACTCGAATCTTGAAGTTGACTGTGTCCTGCCTATTTCAGATGGTTGGCCGTCAGACTGGAGACTGTGGGTAATCTGATAACATTCTCTGCCGCTCTGCTTGCCGTACTTAGTAAGGAGACACTCAATGCCGGTCTGGTTGGTCTGTCAGTGAGCTACGCCATGCAGGTACGTTCTTAGCTTTCATGATCTCTATGCAAATGTCATGTGGTTCTAATTAGACTCCTATTTTTATCAGATTTTTTTTTTTTTTTTTTTTTTTTTTTTTTTTTTCCATAATTTACCATCCTTAAAGTGGTTGACTGAATTACCTCTAAAGTGATAACACTGTTTAAAATTACCTAGGGTTTTCTCTTTAGTCAAGATACAATTTTAAGAACGCTACTAAACAATAATCATTTATTTTTGTGATATAGATAATGATATCGATAATGTATAGTTGCCAGCCTCCTCAAAAATTTTTATGGAGTGGAAAAAACCTTCTGAATGATCTTTTGCTAGAGAAAAACCCAGTGAATTTTGGTGAGGAAAAAAAAATTAAATAATTTGCCGGAAAACATAAGCCATTTTTAGCCTATAATAGTGGCCTTGTTTGTTCCTATGCACTAATTTAAGAAAGTTAATCTACTTAAAAGTTATTTCAGTAACACTTTGAGGTTTTATTCGTATTGTGTTCCAGGACTGAAGTACATTATCGCGTAGCCGAATACCTAACTTGGGTATGGGAGATAACCGAGGATATCACGTCAGCTATAAAAACTGGTGTCGGGTAGATTTATAAAGGAGGGTACAGTTCAGACGGAACATTCGCGATCCAGCGTCCCAAGCTAAGGCCGGCCCAGTCTAAAATAAGGATTTGTACTATTCCAAGCCAAGAGCCTTGTCGACCGAAAGACCAGGACAGAAGAAGAGGGAAGCGACAGTTTTTTTTT
>NW_007377624.1:143536-218040 GCF_000475195.1 Diaphorina citri | reverse complement strand
TTTTTCGTCCGTTAGGTAGCGCCACTATGCAAGCGCGCTAGCGGAGGAGCAGAAAGAACTGCGCAGAAACGTATGCGCCTTGGCCAGAGAAGGGGGAGGTGGAATTCAAGGACTATAAAGTTCGGTACAGGGAGGGGCTCGAACTGGTGCTACGCGGACTCAACTTCAAGGTCAACGGAGGAGAAAAGGTAATGAATGTACTTCGAGAGAAAAGGGATTTAATATAAGTACCCCCCCCCTCTCTCTTTTTTGAACCTCGGAATTCCCTTTGCATTACTTCAAGGCACATTCTTGTACATCCATATGTATCTAGGATATCACACTAGGCTTGCACACCGGAGGTCCCGGGTTCGATTCCCGGCAGAGACCAAGTTTTCGGTTCTGTGCTTGATATGTATTAGTTATAATTTCATGCTTGTCTTTCTCATTTACAGGTGGGAATCGTAGGCAGAACCGGTGCCGGTAAATCCTCTCTCACGCTGGCTCTGTTCCGTATCATAGAACCAGCAGATGGTACCATCATTATTGATGGAGTTGATATTCGAACTCTCGGACTACATACACTGCGGTCTCGGCTGACTATTATCCCTCAGGTAAATTAATCCGTAATGGTAATAAAATTACTTTTTATTCAACAAAATCAACACATGAAAATAATAAAAATTGAGAGACAAAATAAACATAGAAAATATACAATAATTGTACAATATAGAAAATATACAATAATAGAAAATATACAATAATTGAAAATATACAAAACAATTAACCGAGGACCGAAAATTCGAGAGTGGGGGTAAAAATCTCGTAGTGGGGATAATCAGCTGATTAAAAAAATCAGCTGTTCGCATTAACCGACAAAAAAATGGCGACTCTATCGTTAACCGAAGTCTAGAGCTTGGTTTAGTATGGCAAGAGGGGAAACGTAAACCTAAAAGTGGTTAACGCCCCTCACGTCATAAACACACTTCCATGTGAGGGGATGTAGTGGCCTTGAATAAACCGAGCTTCGGTTCCCGGTGAATTGTTAAATAAAATACGACAAATTAAACTTGTTTGTTTTTTTATAAGGCAAGTGGTATAAACCCAATGTGGCTAGACATGGGGGGGGGGATTATTATTTTTACTTCGTCTTTTTATTACTATTATTTTTTGAAAAATCTTTTCCTTATGTTTAGTGGTTGGTACTTTTTTTCTGTAAAGCAGAAACGAGGTCAGCTTCCATACGTGTACCGTGTTTATTTCATACAAACAACAATTTTGTTTCGCTTATGTACCTACAAACGTTCATTTTGCTTCGTTTTTGTACCTACAAACATCCATTTCGTTTCGGTGTTTCAGGATCCGGTTCTATTTTCTGGAACTCTCCGCCTCAACTTGGATCCTGTTGGTGAAAGTTCTGACGAAGCTATATGGAAAGCACTCGAGCTTGCTCACTTGAACACGTTTGTGTCCAATCTACCTGCCAGACTACAACATGAAGTCAGCGAAGGAGGTGAAAACCTCAGGTATGAAACTTTCGTTTGTACTTTCTAGAAGACCTGTGAACTGAGGTGTGTCCAAACATAGTCGACCGGCCGTCCATGAACGAGGTGAACCTATCTTGTCGAAGCAGTGTGGACGTGTCAGTCGATACCGATCGATGGACGGTCGACACACCTTAATGGAAGTCTAGAAATCGAAAATAGGGAGGACAGGATAGGAGAAAGTCAAGCTTTCAGAGAATGAACCTTATTTGTTTCGGACAAAGTTCGCCCCGGGTGGGAATGGAACCCGCGGCCTTGCGCTTACAAGGCAGACGCGACACCCTCTAAAAGCCCGTTTCCACTTGTCTTGAGTTTCATCCGATTTTTCTCCGAATACAAACGACACGATTTTTTTTCCGACCGACACAAAATGTCCTGGTAGGCAATGTGATTTAAACGAGAGTGTTCCCATTTACGTACGACACGATTTTTTTTTTTCGAACAAGTGGGAACAGGCCTTAAGCTGACTAGTAATCAGGCTGGCGAAAGGTATTTGAAAATACCTATAAATACTAGTGGTTTAGTATACTTCACTGTGTATTTAACCAACAATGTCCTCTCTGTATTTCAGTGTGAGTTAGTTTTTGAGTGTACTTCACTGTGTATTTAACCCACAATGTCCTTTTTTTTTTTAAGGAGCTTAAGAGAGAAGAATTTATTATTCTTCATGTTTTGATCCATTGTATGCGCTGTTTGAACTTGCTTCTAGCTCTGACCTAGATCACATGACTGTTTCAAGGTTTTGTATACATATGTACATGTACACATTACAAACCACTTAATTTCTTAATTTTATAATACTCAGATACTTATTGACTTCTTGTACAAGTACTTACTTGGTATGATAATACTTATTTTTATAGTCAGATACAGATTCTAACCCTGAAAGATTCCTTGGGAAATTGTTTTGATATCAATCAAAATCTGCACCAGGTTAGGTTAATCAACTACTTTTAAGTGCCTTTATTTTGTTCCTTATGTTCATTTGTCTTTGAATGTCCATGGTTACTTCCAAAGAATTTATTTTATTTTTCATTATTTGATGGTAAAAAAAAACTCTTTTTTTCATTTGCTCTTTTGGAGAGAATTAGTTCTTAGTTAAGTATAAAAATGTTATTAATATACGTAGGTACATACGTGTATTTGATGTGAACGGATGATTTGTATTGTCCTTTTGGACTAAAGCTATTCGAACTTTGCTCTCTTGCCAAATTTCATTGAAAGAAATTAATTTGTTCCCTCTTTTTTATGAACATTCCTCTGGGGGAAATTTCGGTTAGCTCACAACTGTGATGTACTTAATCCTTGATTGTTTTTCACTATTACTTTATATCGTACTTTCTACCTTCACAAAACACAATGGAGCAGTTGCAAATGGGTAAAAATTATAAATAAATGGTCGATTCCTATGTAAAAAGTTGGGAAAAATCCAAATCTGAGGTCAAAATCCCGAAAAAATAACTGTAAAAGTACGAAAATTCAATTTTTATTTTCCGTTCTAATGAAAGAGTTCAAATATGTGTGACGTCAGACTTTACGCAGTTGTTTTTTTTTTTTTCGTCCGTTAGGTAGCGCCACTATGCAAGCGCGCTAGCGGAGGAGCAGAAAGAACTGCGCAGAAACGTATGCGCCTAAACACATTAATGCGTTGCCTGCGAGGGAGCTTTGCTCGGGACATTTGATGTGACGTCACCACCTACGGGAGCGTATGTCGTGACGTCAAAGTTCACGATTTACCGGTATTTTTTAAATCGATTTATCTCGGGATCTAGAAGTCGTAGAAGAAAAAGAAAAATTCCGTTGGTTCTCATTTTTCCTGCTCTATGACTTTGAAACATCACCCGAGTAAGCGCAACTGATCTATTGGTACTTACTGCATTTCCTTGATGTGTGTACTGTGTACCATTTTATGAAGCCCTAATCGTACTTACTTTTCTTTTTATAATTTTTCGAGATTCATTATAATACGTACGTACTTATTTTGTAATTTCCACGTGAAAATTACATATCTTTTTAGGTAGGTATTACCCAAAATGATTTAACGATCAACATGACATTCGTTTCAGTTACCTACTCAGGAATCATTTTGTATAAAATTGTACTTCAAAAACTCATTTAGGCAGGTGTTTTTTTACTCATCGAATTATTTTGACCTTTATCATTTTATTCTGCCACTGTTTTATTATTTTTCATTATTATAGTGTTCTTCATTGTTATTTTAAAATGATAAAAAAAAACGAGTTTTATTCTTTTATTGGTGTAGGCCAGAATACGAAAATTGGGATCATCTGTGAGAGAGCTATGACCTTTATCATTTTATTCTGCCACTGTTTTATTATTTTTCATTATTATAGTGTTCTTCATTGTTATTTTAAAATGATAAAAAAAAAAACGAGTTTTATTCTTTTATTGGTGTAGGCCAGAATACGAAAATTGGGATCATCTGTGAGAGAGCTGAGAGAGCACTTTGTGAAGCAATAAGAACAAGGACCATCAGACGCAAAAGAAAAGCATGGACTTTCGTTCTTGACGTTTGACAAACGATCGTGTATTGCCCGTTGCATAACAGGAAAAATTTCTAGGCGCAAGATGTGTATTACCTCTATGGCATAGAAGAACTCACCACAGAGGTAATCAAGTTCGCACGTGTGTTCAAAAATGTAAACAAAAAATTCTAAGAATCCTACTTGAGCTCCTTGAAAGAATAAAGTAAAGAATCTAAAAAAAAAATGGTCAAGTGATTTTTAGATCAAGTTCAAGTGAAAATTGATTTCCATTTCTTGATATTACCCCATAACCCATTAGTTTTTACTCTGGTTATTTGAAAAGCCAGGATTAGCCATAATCCAGTGACTAGAAAAATCCTCAAACACTGTTCATCAACACTTGAATCATGGTAAGTCCTGAACTTCTAGAAGATAAGGATCCTGGTTGGGTCTTTGAAGGAATAAAATGGTCTACCCAATACTAATACTCTAGTATCAAGAACATTGTTGGTTAAAATTGTCAAAATCAAAATACGAAACCACCTAAGGAATAAAATGGTCTACCCAATACTAATACTCTAGTATCAAGAACATTGTTGGTTAAAATTGTAAAAATCAAAATACGAAACCACCAGGGTTTGTAGGATTACCTAAGGTCACCACCATGTAGGGTTTTTTAGATGGAATCTAAGTACTTAATGGTAGTGTACTGTATGGTATGAGGTACCTTTGGCAGAACCCAATGTGCCTGTTCCGCAAACATGAAACAACAACAAAATTGGGGAATTGTCCAGTTTTATGATTCATTGATGTACCAAATTTGTACAGTAAAATGAATTCTGTTTATTCAATGCCGTGTCTGTTGTGCAGTCAGAGACTATCATTAATTGCCTTCATTTTTCATTTCTTACAGGGTAAACAAAAGAAAACCAGGAAGATTGCCCAACAAAGATTTGCCCAGATGAAGAAAATGATCAAACCCACAGATTCTAGAATGTAAGTATGGCCTATTTGTTATAAATGGTTTTCTGACAGGTGCCAGCCAGGTTTCACCAAGAAATCGGATTTTTAAGCATTATTAAATGACCATGGGTAAATAACGTCCGGTTATAATGGTTAAATATATTTTCAACTAATTAGCAGATGAAATTCTGCTAGTGGTTCACTCCTCATGATCTTAAAACATTTTCAGTTGGTGTAAACCCATATCTAGTCTTAGGTAACTGTATAAATAAGTTATTTTTATTGAATAAATAAAAAAATAAATAGGTAAAATTACATGAAAGATACCTACTCACTCATGTTTTTATTATTGCAGAAAAGAAGACAAAAGAGTAAAAATAAAGAAGAAAGAAGATCCTCAAGAGTTGAAAATTCACAATGCGTAAGTTGAGCCCTTTTCTAACACTGCACCAGGTTAGGTTAATCAACTACTTTTAAGTGCCTTTATTTTGTTCCTTATGTTCATTTGTCTTTGAATGTCCATGGTTACTTCGAAAGAATTTATTTTATTTTTCATTATTTGATGGTAAAAAAAAAACTCTTTTTTTCATTTGCTCTTTTGGAGAGAATTAGTTCTTAGTTAAGTATAAAAATGTTATTAATATACGTAGGTACATACGTGTATTTGATGTGAACGGATGATTTGTATTGTCCTTTTGGACTAAAGCTATTCGAACTTTGCTCTCTTGCCAAATTTCATTGAAAGAAATTAATTTGTTCCCTCTTTTTTATGAACATTCCTCTGGGGGAAATTTCGGTTAGCTCACAACTGTGATGTACTTAATCCTTGATTGTTTTTCACTATTACTTTATATCGTACTTTCTACCTTCACAAAACACAATGGAGCAGTTGCAAATGGGTAAAAATTATAAATAAATGGTCGATTCCTATGTAAAAAGTTGGGAAAAATCCAAATCTGAGGTCAAAATCATTAGTTCATTACCTACTAAAGCTTGAATATTGATCATTGCTGTCTGCCCAAACAAAATGTTGGAGATCTAGGGTACTTAAAATGATCTAAGAGAAATCTCCAACATTTAGCAACAAAGAGTTTGTTATGTTGATATATTATGTACTATTAGTTCATTACCTACTAAAGCTTGAATATTGATCATTGCTGTCTGCCCAAACAAAATGTTGGAGATCTAGGGTACTTAAAATGATCAAAGAGAAATCTCCAACATTTAGCAACAAAGAGTTTGTTATGTTGATATATTATGTAGGTTGTATATAGTGTCATTGAAAAACAAATTGTGTGTTTTTATTCCAGGTATTCCTTACATTACTGACTGTGTATTGGGTGAAATTGAGAAGCTAGGACAGAAGTACAAGGTAGCCTTAAGAATAATCAAGGATCCTCGGTTTGAAAGAATTCCTTGCATGCACAAAGGTACCTATGCTGATGATTGCATTGTCAATCGAGTCACACAGGTAAGTTTGATAAGTTCACTCATATCCGCCCAGGGCGGGAATTGAACCCGTGGAGGCAGACATGTTACCAACCAAGCTAACTAGGCTAGCTATTCTTGTTATTTGTTAATACCCTTTTGAGAAAAAAATAATTAATAATAGTCCCAGCCAGCCTAGCTAGATTGAAGGGTAGCATGCTAGCTTTGTAAGCGCTAGGTTGTGGGCTCGATTCCCGCATGGGGCAAACTTTATCTTACACAGATAAAGTTTGTTTTAAGAATGGCTGGCTTTCTCCTATCCTATCTACCTTCTCTCTTTGTTTTCGGTCCAATAAGACCTCAGCAGATCCCTCTAACTTTTTTTTTTTTAAACTTTTTTTCTTCTCTGTGAAGAGGTGTGATTCTTGACATAAAATTTATTGAGGTGCATACGTAAGTATACTCAACAAAATTAAAATTCCTTTCCATTATGCTAATGGCTGGCTTTCTCCTATCCTATCTACCTTCTCTCTTTGTTTTCGGTCCAATAAGACCTCAGCAGATCCCTCTAACTTTTTTTTTTTAACTTTTTTTCTTCTCTGTGAAGAGGTGTGATTCTTGACATAAAATTTATTGAGGTGCATAAGTATACTCAACAAAATTAAAATTCCTTTCCATTATGCTCATACTAAAATGTTCCCCTGTTGTCTCTTTTCCAGCACAAATGTTACATCGTGGCAACCTGTGATAAAGATCTGAAGAGAAGGATTCGCAAAGTTCCCGGAGTGCCCATCATGTATATCTCTCAACACAGATACACAATAGAACGTATGCCCGATGCGTACGGTGCTCCTAAGTAACACCATTGTGCAACATTCCTTGTGATAATGGCATACTTTTCCCGTTATGGTAATTAAGTATATGTTGCATTTTCGACCAGGGACCCATTTCTGAAAAGAATTGTGTATTTTTTGTACAAGCCTAACGTTCCACTTTCTATGACCTTTATGTATAGGGAACCTATACAAGGTAATTGTGCAACATTCCTTGTGATAATGGCATACTTTTCCCGTTATGGTAATTAAGTATATGTTGCATTTTCGACCAGGGACCCATTTCTGTAAAGAATTGTGTATTTTTTGTACAAGCCTAACATGCCACTTTCTATGACCTTTATGTATAGGGAACTTTCTATGACCTTTATGTATACAAGGTAATGAGAAAGTATTGCAATCGGTAAAAAATAATAATAATAATAATAAATAAGAATTTGGTTATAGTGCTACTGATTGATAAGTAGCTTGTTACAAGACCTTGTTTATACTGCAAGTGTTAGTGTATGTTCCAGTCTTCTTCTATGAGCATCTTAATAATAATAATAATAATAATAATAATAATAATAATAATAATAAAATACAATCTTACATTATAAAATCAAGATCCATTCACTCATTCACATTTCATATTCACACACTGATCGCTCTATCTCCTCAACCACAACACCTAGTATTGTTATAAATATGAAAGGGGTTGTTTAGGTATAGAAAATAAGAACAATTTGTTTAATAGGAATAAATAACACTTTATTTTATTGTCTTGGAATGAATTGTGGAAGAACACATTGTTAATCATAAGATTTTTTAAAAAAAAAAAAAAAAAAAAAAAAAAAAAACAATATTGTTATAAATATAGAAAGGGGTTGTTTTTTAGGTATAGAAAATAACAAGAATAATTTGTTTAATAGGAATAAATAACACTTTATTTTATTGTCTTGGAATGAATTGTGGAAGAACACATTGTAAATCATAAGATTATGGAATGTTGTTATGTTACTGCTGTGTAGGCGTATACAGATTATCACAGGTTTAAGGGTCCTCACTAAAATTTTATGTTGAAAAGTTGACTAAAATATTGAAAAGTTTTTTTTTTGGAACTGTAGGTACTCACTAACTCATTATACAAGGGAAATTTTCCTTTTTCTTATCCATACCGTTTTCCTAATTATAACATCCTAGGATTAGACCCTCGGACTTTTTCGCATGGCGTGCTTATAATTATGATTTATGATCATTCGGAATCAAAGTTCTTTTTCGACTTTGTTTTTATCCATACCGTTTTCCTAATTATAACATCCTAGGATTAGACCCTCGGACTTTTTCGCATGGCGTGCTTATAATTATGATTTATGATGATTCGGGATCAAAGTTCTTTTTCGACTTTGTAGCATTTTTCAATGGAAGACTACAAGACTAGATTTTCTTACTAAATTGCTAAGGGAAGACGGTGAATTATTTCACAACCAAGATTCTAGGTCCTAAGATAGACTTCTTATACTAAATGAGCCTATAAAGTTCTAACATACTTTGCTTTGATTAGCCCTGGAAATAATCCAGACTACCAAGATACTTTATCACCATAGATTATTTATAGGTACTTACCTAAAATTGCTATGAATACATGGGGACCAATGAAAATTCTACTTAAATTTAGAATCTAAAGCACTACAGTAAATTGTAGTACATATTTAAAACACTTTTGTATGCGTTTTCTACGTGTCTATAAAATACTTGCGTTACCTTTCGAGGAGCCGTTCATAGCGATTTGTCATAAAAGTCATAGTAAAAGACCCTGTAGGAATTTTAGATTTCATCGGAATCACATATAAATTTTGTTCTGGATTTAGAGTCCCTTGTTGTAATATCCTACCGTGGGTGGGGGATTCAGCTTCTTGGCTCGCTCCTGGAATAAAAGATCATTCGAATTTAACTCTCGGGAATTTCAGTACTCTTCTGTTTAATTGATATTTTGTTTCTAACGTGTTTTCTACGTGTCTATAAAATACTTGCGTTACCTTTCGAGGAGCCGTTCATAGCGATTTGTCATAAAAGTCATAGTAAAAGACCCTGTTGGAATTTTAGATTTCATCGGAATCACAGATGAATTTTGTTCTGGATTTAGAGTCCTTTGTTGTAATATCCTACCGTGGGTGGAGGATTCAGCTTCTTGGCTCGCTCCTGGAATAAAAGATCATTCGAATTTAACTTTCGGGAATTTCAGTACTCTTCTGTTTAATTTATATTTTGTTTCTAACGTAGCTGTGTTTCGCCTAGTGTCTAGTGGGTACACCTGTTGATGTGGCCTTACTTTCTCTCTTTTTGTTTTCAATCCAGGCAAATCAATCCTGATGACCCTGAATGACTCAGCGCCAAAAATGTTTTCTGCATTTTGGCACTTTTTAAATTCGTCTCATCATAAATTCGTCTTTGGGCCTCAATTTGAAGAAATACCTACAACAATGCTATTGTTTTTATTTGCAAAAATATGTAGAGCGGATTGGAACACATCACATGCCTTCAGGCACACTCCATTTGTCAAACCTGGACCGTTTTCCTTGCCGTTGGGATCAATAAAATTTATTTTGAAGAAACCATTTACTGATGTGCTCAAATATAAAATTTCTCCTAAGGGAAGGCTCCAACAACATTGCTATTGTTTTTATTTGCAAAAATATGTAGAGCGGATTGGAACACATCACATGCCTTCAGGCACACTCCATTTGTCAAGGGTCCAGGTTTTCCTTGCCGTTGGGATCAATTTATTTTGAAGAAACCATTTGCTGATGTGCTCAAATATAAAATTTTTCCTAAGGGAAGGCTTGAACCCACGACTTCTACTTGACTTACCTGCAGCTCGGGCTCCAGGCTTGAGATTTGGATGGGAGTCTGCTGAGGGAACAGAGCACAGCACATGGGTGTGGTAAAGGTTAGGAATACTGCTAGAAGACCTATTTGAATGGCAGTGGGAGCCCACTTGAGGTGTCGGATGGTGCCTTTCCTCTCCAAGTAGTTGAGAATGACAGGGATACCAACTGGAATAAAAACGTGTTAGGGTAAAATTATGAGAGGGGATTATTTTGAAATCGAACCTGGAAAGAATCGGGTAGTTTGCCAAAGTATTTTAGACGAGGAGGATTCAGCTCTAAGTTTCAATAGTGAAGCCATTGGTCTAAGAAAAATAAAAAATCCTATCCTACTAGTTAGATCTTTTATCGCCGGGGCACACTTAGAAATACTGGTTGCTACTCACTTATTGTAGCCACTCAATCGTTCTCATGGAGCGGAGTGCACCCCAAACTCCACCTCCGGTGTGCAGGCTTAGTGTGATACCCATTCAGCCACGCAGGTTACTCCTATTATACCAAGTTAATTCGCAAGAAACTCACTCATCCCGGGTGTGGCCATTCCAATCCGACTGACAACCACCATGGAAATGCCCGTGACGGCCGCCTTCTGTGAGTTCCCTATCAGATTGTTGTTGGCGTCATACACAGGCAGACCGTCTGTGATCTCCTTGTTCCGCATGAATGGAATGTTCACCATGTTGGCCGCAGCCACGGCGGAAAATGGCACAAGCCGAGCGAAAATGGGCGGCGCTTTCTGCGAAAAAAGAGGACTTTTTATAGAAAGAACAAGAGAACTTACCATGGAAAGAAGATGATGTACCTCTCATGCTACCTTCTTCGTTTGTATTAGATTGATAAGAGTTTAGGCCTACCTAATTTTAGGAACGTAAAATTAATTTCCTGATTCTTAAAAGTATGACGTTCATCGGAAGCTCATTCCATAAAGTCCAGAAACGGATGATGGAAGTTAAAAGTGTTTGCAGCACTTTTTTCCTGTGATTTATCGAATGTAAGTACCTGGTACATCTTCGCACATGAAATAATAATGATCCATGCGAGTTCTCCGTCCACCCCTTTTAAAGAAGACAAGACACATCAGACTTACTTTCGCTAGGGGTCTGACTTACTTTGGCTAGATGGTCCGACTTACTTTGGCCTTCGGTTAGATGGTCTCACTTACTTTTGCTAGGTGGTTGAGAGACAGGGCGGTGGCTACTGCTGATCCAGTGGCTGCACAGTAGGATTTGATCAGCAATCTGGAAAACAGAATTACTATTAAGGTAGAAACACAGTACCATCACGTCACGTGACATGACGTAACGTGATGTTAGTGTGGCTGTCCTGAACGAAATTACCTACAATATTGTGAGAAAACTTTGAACTAATCAAGCGCTTCTCACGACTTTACCTTTAGGCACAGGTCACTCAAATTTTGCAGACAGCATGGTGATCAAAAGTGTCCGCGGGCCGAACATACTACATCTTTCTGACTTCACGTGACGTGATGGTAGTGTATTTCTACCAAAAAATCCTATCCTACTAGTTAGATCTTTTATCGCCGGGGCACACTTAGAAATACTGGTTGCTACTCACTTATTGTAGCCACTCAATAGTTCTCATGGAGCTGAGTGCACCCCAAACTCCACCTCCGGTGTGCAGGCTTAGTGTGATACCCATTCAGCCACGCAGGTTACTCCTATTATACCAAGTTAATTCGCAAGAAACTCACTCATCCCGGGTGTGGCCATTCCAATCCGACTGACAACCACCATGGAAATGCCCGTGACGGCCGCCTTCTGTGAGTTCCCTATCAGATTGTTGTTGGCGTCATACACAGGCAGACCGTCTGTGATCTCCTTGTTCCGCATGAATGGAATGTTCACCATGTTGGCCGCAGCCACGGCGGAAAATGGCACAAGCCGAGCGAAAATGGGCGGCGCTTTCTGCGAAAAAAGAGGTCAGATTGTTGTTGGCGTCATACACAGGCAGACCGTCTGTGATCTCCTTGTTCCGCATGAATGGAATGTTCACCATGTTGGCCGCAGCTACGGCGGAAAATGGCACAAGCCGAGCGAAAATGGGCGGCGCTTTCTGCGGAAAAAGAGAACTTTTTATAGAAAGAACAAGAGAACTTACCATGGAAAGAAGATGATGTACCTCTCATGCTACCTTCTTCGTTTGTATTAGATTGATAAGAGTTTAGGCCTACCTAATTTTAGGAACGTAAAATTAATTTCCTGATTCTTA
This sequence comes from Diaphorina citri, assembly GCF_000475195.1. NCBI lineage: Eukaryota > Metazoa > Arthropoda > Insecta > Hemiptera > Psyllidae > Diaphorina > Diaphorina citri. Next base: position 205,711 of record NW_007377624.1, on the reverse strand, counting down.
AAAGCATGACGTTCATCGGAAGCTCATTCCATAAAGTCCAGAAACGGATGATGGAAGTTAAAAGTGTTTGCAGCACTTTTTTCCTGTGATTTATCGAATGTAAGTACCTGGTACATCTTCGCACATGAAATAATAATGATCCATGCGAGTTCTCTGGTACTTTCTTGTTCCATATGAGATCTCTAACAACCTGGTAGAATTTTCCTCCGCTTTCTATTCTTTGAGTTATTTCTATATCTAGTACCTTATCTAATTATATTTACCTTTTTTCTTTCTTTTCTCCCACGAAAGACCAAAACAGAAACTCAAAGATCAAGCGGAGGCGAAATTAATGCCTGAGGCATTCTCTGCCGTTGAACCGTTAAACAAAATATTAACACTTAACAATAAACAATTTATTAATATCTACTTAGGTAGTGATTTGTAAGTTATTACTCGATAATCTCGATATACCTCCGTCCTGAATTGTACACTGATTCTTGCCTATCATCTTTCTGTTGGAATTATTGTATCCAGGTTCTAATATGTAGCTTCAAATGTCAAGTTTTAACACTTTATGTGCTTCGTCGCTCATATTGAGACAATCCTTGGTACTTTCGCTCCTAACGATCATTGTGATTTTGGGCTTGGTACACAACGTGTTAAATAGCTGCTCCTTCCATCCTTAATCTTGTTTGGGTTTGTGCCAGTGGCATTCATTCAAATAAGTTTCGTTACGTCTGAGGTATGTACGAATGTTGCTGTGTTAGGTAACTGGAACTTGGCCTGGAACACTGCCGTGTGCTCAAGAACTGTAGATACAACTATGTTGGTAGGTACCTTATAGCAATAATTTTTCCATGAAATATATAAGACCTTGTTTAAACTGCGGAAGTAAAGGGACTTTTCAGTCTCATTCTGGCAGGATAAACAAGGTATATTCTATTCTATTCTTTTTCGGCGGATCCTGGTTCATTCGAACCTTTGGCCATACATTTCTGGAAACCCCCTTGGGCCGAAATTTGAAGTTTTGAGGGATCGAGGTAAATTGGTAGGCACCTAATCGTTCTAATCTAAATAGCTAAATACCCATTAGAATCGCAGCAATCGTTAGGTGTAGATAGCCCTAGATATACATAGATTACATTATGTATATAATTATGTACTTACCTACGCCTATCTTATCGTCATAGGTATTATTAAGTACAGTTTTGTTAACATTTTATATATAAAAAAAAGTCTTAAACACCCGCAATAATATTTATGTAGGTAGGTACCTACAAATCTATTAATTATTTTTTATCTAATAAAATCAACAATAGAACGACAGTATCGTTAAATTGAAGCACTCTAGCGAGACTAATTCTTCAGCCTTTGTAGCCTAATGGAAAAGAAAAAAATTGCCCAACATTTCCCCTGTCAGCCCCGTGGATGCAGATTACCACCCACTTTTTAGCGAGTTCTCCGTCCACCCCTTTTAAAGAAGACAAGACACATCAGACTTACTTTCGCTAGGGGTCTGACTTACTTTGGCTAGATGGTCTGACTTACTTTGGCCTTTGGTTAGATGGTCTCACTTACTTTGGCGAGTTCTCCGTCCACCCCTTTTAAAGAAGACAAGACACATCAGACTTACTTTCGCTAGGGGTCTGACTTACTTTGGCTAGATGGTCCGACTTACTTTGGCCTTCGGTTAGATGGTCTCACTTACTTTTGCTAGGTGGTTGAGAGACAGGGCGGTGGCTACTGCTGATCCAGTGGCTGCACAGTAGGATTTGATCAGCAATCTGGAAAACAGAATTACTATTAAGGTAGAAAATACTAACTTTGTCAATTTCTCTATCAAATACAAACTGGACATATTTCAAAGCATGATGGACTGTTTATATGCCAAATGTAAGTACAAGCAAAAAGAGTAGCTCTGTGCACAATAGGCACATCTAGGTCTGATATAAATCCAAAACTTACCTAAGGTAGAAACACAGTACCATCACGTCACGTGACATGACGTAACGTGATGTTAGTGTGGCTGTCCTGAACGAAATTACCTACAATATTATGAGAAAACTTTGAACTAAGCAAGCGCTTCTCACGACTTTACCTTTAGGCACAGGTCACTCAAATTTTGCAGACAGCTTCCATAATTAATGATGAGACTTCACGTGACGTGACGTGATGGTAGTGTATTTCTACTTTTAGATTTATAGTGTTCCGGTGTTCCCATTAATCCCATTTTCTTCAAAGCCGAACCGTACCTTCTGGTACATTTGTATTTCTTCAAATGAAGTTCCATTCTAATCTTTAACTTCGCGGTGCGTCGAAGGGTTAGAAATTTCATCCAATGGAATGGCGGTCTTAGTGAATGAATTAGTCGTTGATCTTTATCTCGGTGACCTACTAGGTCAGTGGTTTCCAACCTTTTTTGCCCGCGTACCCCTTGGGTACCCGGATTTAATCCCGCCAAGATCATAATCAGTACCGGGGGTACGCATACCTAGGAATTCTAAACACACTCAGTACCTTTTGAAAAAAAAAATCAGTACTGTTTTTGGACCGTACTGCACTGATGAGCAGTTAAAATTCAAAATTTACTTTTGTCCGCCATTACACATTTTTTTCTCGCATACCCTTGGAGGGTCTCGCACGTACCCACGGTTGGGAATCGCTATACTAGGTGATGCTTACGATTCGTCTACTGGACTACCTCCACTCCTGTTTGTGTAATTGACAACTGCGTTGAACGATTGATTGAACCATTGCCAAAACACGACAGCTGGGGTAGATCTGAAAAGAAGAAAAAAAAATGTTACTTACCTTCTAATGGTGAATTTCAAAAAAATCCCACTTCATGAGGAACCACAGACATCGAACATCGAAAAATAAAACATCGATGTTCGATGTTTCCATCGAAAGAAAAACATTGATGTTGACATCGATGTTTTTGTTCCGATGTATCGATGTTTTCAAAACATCGATGTCGATGTCCCAACCCTGGTCAGCGGGAGGAGCAGCACGCAGCAGTCGTAGCACGTTTCACGTTCACGATTTTTCCATTTTACCATTTTTCCTTCTTTCTTTCAGGGTGAATTTCAACTCACTCGGCATTTTGCCGATCGGATCTGTTTGAATTTAAACGAGATCATGCCGAGTAAGTGGAAACGCACCATAAGGCTAAAAACTGAGTGGAGAGCAGAGCATAGAGCTTTTTGATTTCAGCTGCATGCGGTTTGAATTCGTCGCTCTGCACTATGCTCTTCGTTCTTAGTAGCCATTAGTGCACTGTGCTCTCCGTTTTTAGCCTTAGTAGCCATTTGGTAGGTACCTTGAGAAGCCTACTCTGCATTAAATGATGAAATGTCTCAGCTGGGATTGATCCCGCGTCCTCCTGTATACCAGACAAACTTCTTGAGCCCTACTCCACTCGTACTTAACCCATCCTTAAGGGCTGTTTGCCCCTATAATCCTACATCTGGGCTTTTTGAGCATGAACAGAGCCTCACTCCTTCGCCGCTTTTGCGCATATATCAACCTATAGGTGAATGAACGAAGTAAATTTCGAATTTTTCACAAACTTCCGTCATACTTATTCCGTGGCCGAGTGGGTAGGTAATTAGGTATCACATTATGCTTGCACGGCGGAGGTCCCGGGTTGGATTCCCGGCGAGGTACTATGCTCTTCGTTCTTAGTAGCCATTAGTGCACTGTGCTCTCCGTTTTTAGCCTTAGTAGCCATTTGGTAGGTACCTTGAGAAGCCTGCTCTGCATTAAATGATAAAACGTCTCAGCTGGGATTGATCCCGCGTCCTTCTGTATACCAGACAAACTTCTTGAGCCCTACTCCACTCATACTTAACCCATCCTTTAGGGCTGTTTGCCCCTATAGTCCTACATATGGGCTTTTTGTGCATGAAAAGATTTGTAGGGGCTTAACCCGTACTTACTTGTAGAATGTTAACATGGCTCCCGTGATAAACACATTCATGGGGACTTGAGCCGACATTCGGCCGAAGATGATCATCTTCTCTCCTGTTTGCGGATGGAAGGCCGAGTCCACAAGGTCCTTCGCTCGCCACACCTCGTCCAGAGTTTTCCCCGGAAGCTCTTTGCCTTTCTTGTAGTCGTCAACGAGTCGCTTAGCCTCGTCCAGTTGGGAAGGCGAGGCCAGAAGGTTGATGGGATTGGTCGTGTTGAAGAAGTAACGGGCGCGACCCCAGTAGGTGTTTTGGTCCCATCGCGGCTTGTCGAGATTCACTTGCGGAAGGTTGGACATGTCAGTGAGGAGTCACCGATGATCCCGAGGAATTCTAAACACCCCCAATACCTTTTAAAAAAAAAAAAAAAAAAAAAATAGTACTGTTTTTGGACCGTACTGGACTGATGGGCAGTTAAAATTAAAAATTTACTTCTGTCCGCCATTACACATTTTTTCTCGCGTACCCTTGGAGGGTCTCGCACGTACCCACGGTTGGGAATCACGGCGAGGTAGAAGTTTTTTCGGCTCTGTGCCTGGAGCTCGAGGTGCACTCCGCCTCGTGAGGGCAATTGAGTAGCTACTTTAATCGAGTAGCGACCAGTGGTGGCATTGCCAGTGTAAAATGATAGGAGTCGATGATAATAAATTGTGAAGGAGGCTCTTAGTAATGCTATAGGTACCTATGCTTTTAGGCGTTAAGTCGCGGGTTCGATTCCCGGACGGAGCGAATTTCATCCTAAACAGGTGAAGTTCGTTCTCGGAACGGCTGGCTTTCTCCTGTCTTCCTTCTCTCTTCGCTTTCGGGACGATTAGACTTTAGCACTTCACCCGGCGAGGTAGAAGTTTTTTCGGCTCTGTGCCTGGAGCTCGAGGTGCACTCCGCCTCGTGAGGGCAATTGAGTAGCTACTTTAATCGATTAGCGACCAGTATAGTGGCATTGCCAGTGTAAAATGATAGGAGTCGATGATAGGCTCTTAGTAATGCTATGGGTATGCGTGTCTGCTTTTAGGCGTTAAGTCGCGGGTTCGATTCCCGGACGGGGCGAATTTCATCCTAAACAGGTGAAGTTCGTTCTCGGAACGGCTGGCTTTCTCCTGTCTTCCTTCTATCTTCGCTTTCGGGACGATTGGACTTTAGCACTTCACTTAGCAGTTATCAGTCCCCCTATCAAGTCTTGAAAATAATAATAAGGTACGTAACGTGACCCAATTTTTCCGTTCCTGTAACTTACTATGCCTTACATATTCAGGAACGGGCTCAAAAGGGAAAATGGTTCAAAAGCATGGCTCCTAAAATATAGGAAACGGAGTTTGTAAATAGGTAGGAGGTACAAACCTTTTGTCATCATTATGAAATTGGCGTGGTTTTTCCGACACCGACGTTTTTTGATTCTTGAAAATGCATCGTATGAAACGATCTTACTTCACAAAAGCCTCTGTGTTATTTTTGTACTACCTCTGTGGCTAATCAGCTGACCGCACCGCACTATCGAGTTTCGACGATTTTCGAAATTTCGATTTTAAAAAGATTTTTATTAAAATCAATACTTAGAATCATTTTAATTATTTTTTCAATTTTTAATGCTCTGTTTTCTATTTGATCGATTTTATATTGAGCGGCACCCGGCACCAACTCTAGTAAAATCAGCGAAAGTGGTAAGTTATTTTCACCTCTCAAAGACCTCCATTTGTTGCATTGCCGTTCATCCGATCTTGCAAGTAAGTACCTTCATAAGTCTCTGATTAGGTATTTCATATCCATGTGCTTTAAAATTTAGATTAGCCATCAAAAGGGGGTTCTAAATGTTCTCAGACTGAGGTTCACCTTGTCAGGTTGTGTGGGGGGTTGATTTCAATCCTGGTTTGACCTGGCAAGGGAGGGAGGGGGGGGATCAATCTGCAACAACTCTTCTCTCTTGGTGAATCCCAACATGAAGCTGGTCCAGAAGATATCACCCGCATAATAAGGGGCCTTTTTTTCTCTCAAGGTCTGTTCCCACTTGTCATGAGTTTTATTGAAATTTTCCCCCAAATGTCCTTGTTAGCACCTTGACAATTTAATTTAAATGAGTGTACCAATTACATATTATGATATGATATTTTTCTAAATGACAAGTGGGAACATGCCTTAAGGGTAACCAAGGTGGTGCTCACCTGGTAAGAGGTATTTACTTAGGTAGAATATGCTTTAAAATATACTGAGCCAAATGAAATTCCGACCACCTAGAAATTTTGTTCTAGATGTAATGTACGTACATGCTAGTTGGTTATTGGGTAGAACATGTATTTTACCTGCACTAAAGTTTGGTTTGGACCCTCAGCTAGGTATTTAATTGAAATTGTCATCATTGGTTTGATTAGTGTCAAATTACCAAAAATTAAATTTTCAAGGTGGTCGGAATTTCATTTGGCTCAGTGTAGTACAGTCTCCATTCATCTGTTTCAGTTCTTGACATGAAAAACTTTTCATCATCCTTGTGATTCATAAAGACAACTTATCCCCATAGGAATCAAATTTAAATGGAAAACAAGTTCAGAAAACCAACAAGACTAAGAGGAACTCCAGCACATAAATATGTCAACTTATACAGTCTGGCGATTACTACAGTCGTCTCTGTCATTGGAGCTGGTCTTATGTAAGTATTGGAATGGTTTCAGCTGGTCTCTTTATGTCATAAAATCAGTTACCACCCCCCCACCCCCCTTAAATGAGAAACAAGGGGTTCTTTTGAACATATTGTCAGCCCAAACTCAAAGAGGTGTAAGTGTAAAAATCACAATTTTGAGTTATCATGTGTATCAGATGTAAAAAAACATCCTCTGTAACAAACACAAAGATGTGTAAGTGTATCTTAAACCATTGAATATTTACATTGATTTTTTATTCCAGCGTATGTGATAGAAAAATCCCAATTATCAATACCTATTTGCCAAAAATCTGCTGGAAAAACATACATAGCATGCTTTAAAAATGTTTTAACAAATAGGTAAACATGGACTCTGTGAATATTGTGCAGTAGAAAGGGCTCAAAAAATAAATTCAAAAAACTTAAAAAACAACTTATTTTGGCCCTCCTGAAAAATGTGATTTTTGCACTTACGCCTCTTTGTGTTTGAAACAACAATATCATTACAGCCAAATGAAATTTTTGTGCCACCTGGAAGTGTTACCTATTCTACATGTTGCAACAAAGTGGTTTTCAGAAATTACAAAAGAAAGTACTGTTAGTTTTTAGGTTTTTTTGATAACCATCAATCTGTTGCTTAAAACACTGCCTACCATATCAGTGAGGAGTCACCGATGGCGAAATCTGAAATTAGAGAGGTTTTTGGTGTTGAATAAATAATGTTACTCACTGCACCACTGAGGTTAAACCAACCTCAGTGGTGCAGTGCTTGGCACGGTGGACTTTGAATCTGGAGGTTGGTGGTTCGGGTCCAAGTCAAGTCACAAAATTAAGCGTAGTATATTAAGCGGGGAACGACATTTGTGACAAGCATTTATGCTTAACACAATCAAAATTCCTTTGTAATAATGTTACTTTTCCGTTTGTTATCCCTCCCTCGCCTTGCCAGTAGAATGATACATGCTGGTAGGGGAGTGAAATCTTATACTACAAGCTAGGAATTTGGCAGAGACCTAGGAATAGTTATACAATTTATAGAGAATAGATGCCTACTTGAGTTTTTATAAAAACTTTTATTAATATACCTACTTATTAAAAACATCATTGGGCATTGGGTGATATCATTTGATGATGATGGTTGGCAACACAAATCCCTCTGGTACATTTGAAAGTGAGTTTTTTCTGGTGCTAATGCTTACCAAGTTAGATTAGTGCCAAATTAAGCTGTACCTACTTAACCCCAGTTGATCAAGGATTCAACTCAATCCAGAGATAATCTGAGGTGGTTAGCTTCAGCGTTACCAAGCTAATAGCTATATTTATATTGCAATGACGTAGAACAGTGGATATTACAAGTCTTGAATTTCAACCTGTGATAATCATACCTCTTATCGATTATTCATATTGAATCACTTTGACACGGATTATTTTACATATTTTTTTATTTCATTAAAAATTGATCAAGTGCACAACGTATCATCTAACACTAACTTGTATCAGTGAGGAGTCACCGATGGCGAAATCTGAAATTAGAGAGGTTTTTGGTGTTGAATAAATAATGTTACTCACTGCACCACTGAGGTTGAACCAACCTTAGTGGTGCAGTGCTTGGCACGGTGGACTTTGAATCTGGAGGTTGGTGGTTCGGGTCCAAGTCAAGTCACAAAATTTAGCGTAGTATATTAAGCGGGGAACGACATTTGTGACAAGCATTTATGCTTAACACAATCAAAATTCCTTTGTAATAATGTTACTTTTCCGTTCTCTTTTGTTATCCCTCCCTCGCCTTGCCCAGCTATCTTGAATTTTAGTAGAATGATACATGCTGGTAGGGTAGTGAAATCTTATCTTACTACAAGCTAGGAATTTGGCAGAGACCTAGGAATAGTTATAAAATTTATAGAGAATAGGTGCCCACTTGAGTTTTTATAAAAACTTATTAATATATTAAAAACATCATTGGGCATTGGGTGATATCATTTGATGATGATGGTTGACAACACAAATCCCTCTGGTACATAATACCTATATCTCTTGAAAGTGAGTTTTTTCTGGTGCTAATGCTTACCAAGTTAGATTAGTGCCAAATTAAGCTGTATCTACTTAACCCCAGTTGATCAAGGATTCAACTGAATCCAGAGATAATCTGAGGTGGTTAGCTTGCAACTTCCTTGAATTTCGCACTCATTTGCTTACCTTTACTATGTTATTGATATTTTTCCGGGCAATTTTTTTCGAACTACTTTTTTTACAGTGTCGGGAATTTGATGAAATCAGGGAAGAATGTTTTGATTGTGAATGAGGAAATATGAGAGCATCTTTCTGTTCAAAGATTGGGATGAAACATTTATTTAACTGTTTCGCTGATAAGAGGAACAGGCAGCCAAAGTGATAAGACCAAATCAAATGTAGGTATAGTTTGTTCAGTACTTTCGCGTGAAAGTGAGCTAAGCTGTAGCTAGAGTATGTTAGAGAGAAGAGAATAGAGAACCTGATACCTATGTTTTTTACACCGATACACCTCTACCTATACCTATCACCTACCTGTTACATAAAAAGAGGGTGAGATTATTATTTATGCCTAATTATTTACTGATAAACGGCTGACAGACCCAAGACTGGTGAAGAAAAGATCTCCATTTCCTATAAAGTTGTGTCCAAACATAGTCGACCGGCCGTCAATCAATTCAACGGGGTGAATCTATGTTGTCGACAAAAAAAGTCTTGTCTTATTTGGCCTAGGTACCTACTTACCGGAAGATTTCACGTGTTTTTCAAAACCACTGAACTTCGCAAACACCTTGTTCAGTTTACACGCCTATATATGACTTCGACTTTTGGCTTGCTCAATGAACATTTCTGTAGGTACGTGATAATGTGTTAAGTATTACGATCATGCAAACATGTGTCGGATTTTCCATGGGGTCATTGTCGATTGGAAATGCATGATCAATTAAAATAGGTTTCTTCATAAATACCAAATAATGTTTATTTTTTCATGTTATAGTTTGTTATTAATTAATGTAAAAGTTAGGGTAAAAGAACACTCAAATAAGCATCATTCAATAGGATAAGGAAAGTCGTGTGATGTTCACACCAGATTTTTATTCCAGTGTATGTGATAGAAAAATCCCAATTATCAATACCTACTTGCCAAAAATCTGCTGGAAAAACATACATAGCATGCTTTAAAAATGTTTTAACAAATAGGTAAACATGAACTTTGTGAATATTGTGCAGTAGAAAGGGCTCAAAAAATAAATTTAAAAAACTTTAAAAAAAAAACTTATTTTGGCCCTCCTGAAAAATGTGATTTTTGCACTTACGCCTCTTTGTGTTTGAAACAACAATATCATTACAGCCAAATGAAATTTTTGTGCCACCTGGCAGTGTTACCTATTCTACATGTTGCAACAAAGTGGTTTTCAGAAATTACAAAAGAAAGTACTGTTAGGTTTTAGGTTTTTTGATAACCACCAATCTGTTGCTTAAAACACTGCCTACCATTCATTTTTATCTTCCTCCTTTAAAATTGCAAAAGATGAAATAGGTGGTGTAGCTTTGGGCTTCAACAATGTTGTACTTAAGTAACAAACACAAACATTTCAAGATGAAATTGTAAATCAGACTGACACCAACTTGCTAATTATTTCTTCCTACCATACATTTTTATCTTCCTCCTTTAAAATTGCAAAAGATGAAATAGGTGGTGTAGCTTTGGGCTTCAACAATGTTGTACTTAACAAACACAAACATTTCAAGATGAAATTGTAAATCAGACTGACACTAACTTGCTAATTATTTCTCTTGTGCTTTCTTTTTCAGAATATATTCCCCTGACATTCTAAGTGATCCTAACTCAAGATTTAATAGACTTAGCAGATTTTTTGATGACCCTGAAAAAGATCAAATACGTAACAAATTGAACAGACAGCTGATGAAAGCTCCAATTAGAGAAGAAGATGCACTGAGGAACATTGAAATTGCCAAAGGGGAAGCATAAATGATCAACACTTCAGTGCAGTGACCAAAGCAGTATAGTAGAAAGATGCACTGAGGAACATTGAAATTGCCAAAGGGGAAGCATAAATGATCAACACTTCAGTGCAGTGACCAAAGCAGTATAGTAGATAGGTACAACAAAAATGGAAGAGAAGAAAAGCATATATTTCCAAAGGTATGTAAGTGTCTAAATTGTCATTCAAATTCCTGTTCAATCTAAAAGTAACTCATTGGGTACAAGTGATGATAGGGGAAGAGAAAGATAAGGAGACCAATATAGTAGATACAACAAAAATGGAAGAGAAGAAAAGCATATATTTCCAAAGGTATGTAAGTGTCTAAATTGTCATTCAAATTCCTGTTAAATCTAAAAGTAACTCATTGGGTACAAGTGATGATAGGGGAAGAGAAAGATAAGGAGACCAAAACAGGGTAGAGAGACAAGGTTGAGGAAGATTTGAGAGATAAGGGAGGAGGTGTTAGATAGGAGGGTATGGATGAGCAGAATAGAGAAGGGTAAAATGACCCCCCAAAAAATTGGGAAAAAGTGCAGTAAAAGGAGAAGACTGATTGTAATGCTATACAACAATTGCTATAGAAGCATAGACTAACTTTTATCTTTCCTTCTCGTTCTACCATTTCCCAGGAGACCAAAACAGGGTAGAGAAACAAGGTTGAGGAAGATTTGAGAGATAAGGGAGGAGGTGTTAGATAGGAGGGTATGGATGAGCATAATAGAGAAGGGTAAAATGACCCCCCAAAAAATTGGAAAAAAGTGCAGTAAAAGGAGAAGACTGATTGTAATGCTATACAACAATTGCTATAGAAGCATAGACTAACTTTTATCTTTCCATCTCGTTCTACCATTTCCATTGTTTCTTGAGTTTACCAAGTTTATTTAAAATGAATGAATGAGTCAGGGTTTACTCTTTTATAAATAAAGATTATATGTACCTAAATGCTGATTGGATCCAGATCCAGCTGTACATGTTTATCCTGGTCTATTTTCTTGTGATTATGATTTATTTATGAAAATCTAAGTAACTAAAGAAAAAATATACCACACAATAAAATAAACAATAAAAACATAAGTATTTTCTTGTGATTATGATTTATTTATGAAAATCTAAGTAACTAAAGAAAAAATATACCACACAATAAAATAAACAATAAAAACAGTGTCCACTCATCAGTTGCTCAAGGCTCTCAAGCTGCAGATAAAACAGATGGAAGAAAGAGAGGCCCTTGGACTACCCCCTATCAGGATTGAGAGGCAAACTACGTCCAAGCGTAATACAGGGAATAGTTTGATGAAACAGGTTAGTAAAACTTACTGAAATAGCGACCCACATAAACAAAAATGAGGGAAAAATGTAGGTGCTGAAAGATGAGATCTAACTGAAAAAGAAATTTGGACCCAGGTAGAAGAAATTCGCTGAAAAGTAGCCACTAATCAAAGGGTCCCTGTCTCTTTTTACACACGAGATTTTTAGGTTTTTCCTGAGGAGTCTAACACGACCTACTGGTAGATACCTACATTACTTTTTTTCTACCTACTCATTTGAATCTCAAATTTCCGTCGGTTTTCTGAAGAAATCCAAGAAACAAAACAATTCCGATTCTAGTTCAGCGTCCAAAGAAACTTTCAGTCAGGTGAACTGGAAACGTTTACAATTACAATTGAGGAAAGTAGACGTGGCGTCAACAACATCGGAAGATAAATCGGACGAGGATGATGGTGAAATCTCGGATGAAATATACGAGAAAATTGTTCAATGTCCACTCTGTACAAAGAAGATTCAAGAGAATACGAATTCATGGAAAGTGAACCATTTGAAACAGTGTGCGGTGAAACATAAAGTGTCCACTCATCAGTTGCTCAAGGCTCTCAAGCTGCAGATAAAACAGATGGAAGAAAGAGAGGCCCTTGGACTACCCCCTATCAGGACTGAGAGGCAACCTACGTCCAAGCGTAATACAGGGAATAGTTTGATGAAACAGGTTAGTAAAACTTACTGAAATAGCGACCGACCCATATAAACAAAAATGAGAGAAAAATGTAGGTACTGAAAGATGAGATCTAACTGAAAAAGAAATTTGGACCTATGTAGAAGAAATTCGCTGAAAAGTAGCCATTAATCAAAGGGTCCCTGTCTCTTTTTACACACGAGATTTTTAGGGTTTTCCTGAGGAGTCTAACACGACCTAATGGTAGATACCTACATTACTTTTTTCTACCTACTCATTTGAATCTCAAATTTCCGTCGGTTTCGGAAGAAGATTATAAGAACCATCATGTTTCTGCTCATCACGATTCGAACCATCTTATTGTGCAGATGACCAGCAAAGATCCCAGCATTCAGTTGGCAATGGCACTCTCAGCTTCATTGCAAGAAGCACAAGAGGCGGCCCTTATAGAGGAAACATCAAATCTGTTTGAAGCTGGCTTGGAATCTGAAGCCATGGAGTGTTGCAAAACACTTCAAACACTCCCCATGCTTCAACCTGGACCTTCAACTTCAAACAAAGGTATTTAAATCAGTTAAATTATGAACAAAGTTTAGCACGGCCTAATGTTTGGAAATATGAGGCGACTGTTCCAGCACAAGTGTGCGTTTTTTGAGACAGATAGTTATTTACAGGGAAAAGACACTGCTTTAGTATTATTTTTAATGGCATTTTTCATTTATTCGGGGTGGAACGAATTTCGAACACAAGGAACACAACTTGACAGTTTCATTTGTACACGTTGAGTTTATTTCATGTCTAACAAGAGTACAATAATCATTCATACCTACTTTTTTTCTACAGTTAAAAAGTCGAAATCGACTACTGTTCCGGTGTTATTGACTCGATCGAAGGAAGATAGAGAGCGACTCATTGCAGAGAAAGTTGAGAAGCTGGTTTTCCTTCAGGAAGAATTTCATCTACCTCCTCTGCCTGCGGAACCTTATCGTCTGAAGTCGAAGACTCTGAAACAGTGTGCTATTTTTTCTACAGTTAAAAAGTCGAAATCGACTACTGTTCCGGTGTTATTGACTCGATCGAAGGAAGATAGAGAGCGACTCATTGCAGAAAAAGTTGAGAAGCTGGTTTTCCTTCAGGAAGAATTTCCTCTACCTCCTCTGCCTGCGGAACCTTATCGTCTGAAGTCGAAGACTCTGAAACAGTGTGCTGTGTGATACTTCAGAAATTGTGATGTTAGAAGAATACTTTGATGACAAAATATCCGTCCGGAATTTGAATCCAGGTAATATGGAATATGGAACCAATGGATTAGGTTGAATTTGAATCCATATTATGGATCCAATATGGAGTAATGAACTTCATCGGTGTGTCAACATCTCCACTTGTGAACGTAATCCCTGAATATGTTTTGATGAAACATTATGACACGAAACTGCTCTTTCTTTCTTGTAATTTTCTACTATTTCGAAATGTTTGTACTGAACTGGGCTTGGTGCTTTGAGGCGATCCTAGGGATACGCCCAGTCCAGTACTCCTGGACTAGACGGGATCGACCTCGTGGCACACTTCCATGTAGTCGGGATGGCGCATGATGCTCTTGATCATGTCCTTCAGCATCGTGTAGCGAGGGACGATCGGGTACACTTTCGAGTCCACGTACTCTATCTTGAGGTCTCGTATTAGATTCCTAAGCCCTGTATATTTTTTCAAAAGCCTATACAAGTCGTTCGTCATTTGTGTGTTCTCGCCCTCGATCTGAGCAGTGGTCATGTCACACAGGCGGTCAAGTCGTTCTCGCTTCTTATCCTCCTCTTCCGCCATTTTGGCCGCCGAAGGGGAAATAAAAAAAAAAAAAGCAGAAGGGGAAATATTTCTTCCAATGCTCATGGAAACATTAAAAAAAAAGTCATACTCGTAACTTCAGTATTGACCAGATATATGATTTGACTGAAAAGCTTAAATTAACGTACTATTGTTTCTTTCAGGATGTACGGAATTTTTCTTTTTCTTCTACAACTTCTAGATACCGAGATAAATCGATTTAAAAAATACCGGTAAATCGTGAACTTTGACGTCACTCCCGTAGGCGATGACGGCATAATTCATGACTCCCGCTCGTTTGTGCGCAAGCGTTTCTGCGCATTTTGACGTGAAATCTGACATCACAACTCTTTAAATTAACGTACTATTGTTTCTTTCAGGATGCACGAGGTTGGGATTTGCATCAAATGGAAAACTGTAATGACGAGTTGCATTACACTTCAACCTATTTGAAGTATGGAAATCCCGAGAAAATAACAACCAGTACCAGTAGTAGTACCTGTAGAGAATTATCTAGTGAAAAGCAGTATACAGAGGTACGTTCTATTGCCTTTGTTATGTAATAATGTCACTTGTACAATAATGAAAGGTGAACATTTGATAACTAAGCACTCACAAAAATACCAATCATTTTTACCACTCCTCTTTTGCGCGAGAAACATTTTGATTGGTTTGGCTATGAAGTCCTTTAAAAATTATTATGTATCAACAAATTCCCTGCTTTTATTTTTTTTTTCTTCGGAAAAGCAGTATACAGAGGTACGTTCTATTGCCTTTGTTATGTAATAATGTCACTTGTACAATAATGAAAGGTGAACATTTGATAACTCATAAAAATACCAATCATTTTTACCACTCCTCTTTTGCGCGAGAAACATTTTGATTGGTTTGGCTATGAAGTCCTTTAAAAATCTATTATGTATCAACAAATTCCCTGCTTTTATTTTTTTTTTTTTCGTAAGAGACACCTACTTCCCTTTGAAGATAACTGACCCTTAACTGTAGTTATTTTTCATTTTGCAGGTTGAATTGAATATTCTGGAAGAACTGGAAACTTTGTTTAGTTCTATGAAAACAAAAAACAAACCCGAGTCCTATGTGAAGAGTTGTATTACATCTTCTAGCTCAACAGAAACTCTCATGAAGATGAAAGAGACAAGGAAAGGGATTGTTAACCAAAGTCATAACGAGATGATACACATGAAAGAATTGAAAACACTATCAAAGAACTTGGGTGCAATGGTTGGAAAACAAGCACTAAGCGACATAGTGATTTATACCAAACAAGAAACTGCCATACCTTGTCATAAGATTATACTGTTGAGTAGAATACCGATGTTATTATAAAAATTATGATTAGGATGGTAGAGATCTACCTTTCATAATAAAATACATATTAGATATTAGGTAGGTAACAAAATTCAATAGTTCTATTCGATTTCCATATTATTTAAAGAGGTTTGTACGTTCGTTGGTACGTACCTTGTCCATTTTGTTAAAGAGTTCGAACATTATGTATTAAGACTAATCCAAAGCGTTCGATCGCTGAGGTTGCCTTTTCCAATAATCACTCCAATTTTGCCAAATTTTCCAAATGTCAATAAATGACTATTATAACAACCTATCCTTTTTTTCAAAACTGTTTGTATAAAGCTATTGGTTACGACAGCATCATAAAAGAAAATCCTTGGAGTTCTGCAAGGAACTGCATCAAGCACCAAAAGCGTTGAGGCTCACAGTGCCACTTGTGATACTTCAGAAATTGTGATGTTAGAAGAATACTTTGATGACAAAATATCCGTCCGGAATTTGAATCCAGGTAATATGGAATATGGAACCAATGGATTAGGTTGAATTTGAATCCATATTATGGATCCAATATGAAGTAATGAACTTCATCGGTGTGTCAACATCTCCACTTGTGAACGTAATCCCTGAATATGTTTTGATGAAACATTATGACACGAAACTGCTCTTTCTGTGAACCAAGAACAAACAGGAGAATTTAGTCTTCTTCTTTCACTTTGCCACTTTCCCAATTTCATTTGGGGTTGGCATTTCCCTCTTTTAGTCTCAACCTCCAAAGACCTCGAGTCACTGCTTCCTCTCTTCTCCATCCCCTCTCTCTCAAATCCTACTTCATCGGTGTGTCAACATCTCCACTTGTGAACGTAATCCCTGAATATGTTTTGATGAAACATTATGACACGAAACTGCTCTTTCTTTCTTGTAATTTTCTACTATTTCGAAATGTTTGTACTGAACTGGGCTTGGACATTATGACACGAAACTGCTCTTTCTGTGAACCAAGAACAAACAGGAGAATTTATTCTTCTTCTTTCACTTTGCCACTTTCCCAATTTCATTTGGGGTTGGCATTTCCCTCTTTTAGTCTCAACCTCCACAGACCTCGAGTCACTGCTTCCTCTCTTCTCCATCCCCTCTCTCTCAAATCCTCTTGCACCTTATCTCTCCTCCTTAACTTTAGTCTCTCTCTCTCTCTTTCCTCTTTTTTATTCCTCTTCTTTCAATCCTTCTCTTCCCTCCTCTTCTTCCAGGAGCCATTGCCGTCGATCGAGTCCCATTTCTTGCGTTGACGACCGCAAGTGAATCTAGTATGGGACGGACACTCACCTTTCTTTCAATTTTCTTACCTTTCTTGTATTTGTCTACTATTTCGAAATGTTTGTACTGAACTGGGCTTGTTGCTTTGAGGCGATTTTGTACTCACCTTTCTTGTATTTTTCTACTAGGTATTTCGAAATGTTTGTACTGAACTGGGCTTGTTGCTCTGAGGCGATTTTCTACTCACCTTTCTTGTAATTTTCTACTATTTCGAAATGTTTGTACTGAACTGGGCTTGTTGCTTTGAGACGATTTTCTACTCACCTTTCTTGTAATTTTCTACTATTTCGAAATGTTTGTACTGAACTGGGCTTGTTGCTTTGAGGCGATCCTAGGGATACGCCCAGTCCAGTACTCCTGGACTAGACGGGATCGACCTCGTGGCACACTTCCATGTAATCGGGATGGCGCATGATGCTCTTGATCATGTCCTTCAGCATCGTGTAGCGAGGGACGATCGGGTACACTTTCGAGTCCACGTACTCTATCTGGGAACGAAAGAGGAGAGGTTTAACTTGAGTGATTTTCTGTTTAAGTGTTGATTGGAGCTACTTTGCCTATGTAGTAAAGGGAGGTGGTATAACCTATTTTAATTTCCTTTGTCAAATCCCCTGAACAGATCACTGAGGTTAACCAACGTTGCATGTGACTGGTAATACTGGTATCCGGTATCCGGCTGGGTGACTATCTGGACAATCGCTTGCTGCTGGCTTTTTCCGGCCCCACTCAGGCTGGATGAAATTTGCAGGTAGCTTGTGTGATGAGTTGGGTGTTTTGTCGCCGAATGCAGGGTAAAACTCCCCGTCACTAACTTCAACAGTGAAGTTAAACTGAGTAATGCCGGTACTGTTCAAATGTACTTATGTAGTACTACGTAGTTTTGAGTTTGATTTTTCATCAATAAATTATTGTTCTTCCTCTTGTCAAAGAAATATCTATGTCCATATCTTTTTATTATTCATACCTTTTTTACGTAGCTTTCGAGAACAAATCGAGTTTAGAGATAATAAATATTTTCTTTTGAGACCATGCCACGATGTTACTTTGTATACTGTGCAGATTTTACTCTTGGAAAAGTTTTCATAAACAGAAAGTGTACCTATAAAACATTCCCTTCAACTTATTTTCAGACAGTGAAAACTGCCTTGAATAAAGTGCAAATTGTTGCTAAGTAGCTTCGTTAGAGATAATAAATATTTTCTTTTGAGACCATGCCACGATGTTACTTTGTATACTGTGCAGATTTTACTCTTGGAAAAGTTTTCATAGACAGAAAGTGTACCTATAAAACATTCCCTTCAACTTATTTTCAGACAGTGAAAACTGCCTTGAGTAAAGTGCAAATTGTTGCTAAGTAGCTTCATCTAATAACCTAAACACGAACTTGAATTCTGGGACATGCTCCAGTTATAAATAAAAATAAATAAGTAGGTACATCATTTATCTACGTAATTTCGATACGAATGTTTAAAATTGAAAGTGGGTCGTTAATAGAATAAATTTCAACGGGCGTTTAAAAACAAGTTAATTTTTATTTTAATACATAAATGATTTCGAAATGATTGTTTAAAATTGAAAAAGGTGGAATTAATAAAATGGCGGTCTTCCACACATCAAATTTTGACAATACTTATTTTGACACAATTTCCATCAACTCCATGGTTTAGCATGCCTTCTTTCTGCTCTCTTTCCTTTCTCTTTTGGCCATTTTTCTCGCTCTTGAGTGAAGTGAACTCGAACTTTCATCACTGCTAAATAAAAATCTCTTTTTTGCTGACCTTTTCCTCTTATCTGCTTTCGACAATCTCTTTCCTTTCGAGTGCTTTTCTCCCATTTCATAACTTTCATATCCATCAGTATTTACATCGTCTGAATATTCACTTTTCATTTCCGTCTCCCTCTTTACCTTTACATTCATTAGTTTCTTGCTTCCTCGACTACGGCTAGCATTCTCAGCCATTTGGTAGTAGCATTCCTTTTCCTGCTCTGTCATGGAATTCCATATTTCTCCTGCTTGCTTGGCAACACTGGACGCTGGTTGTCCTTTGTACTCGTAGCATTCTCAGCCATTTGGTAGTAGCATTCCTTTTCCTGCTCTGTCATGGAATTCCATATTTCTCCTGCTTGCTTGGCAACACTGGATGCTGGTTGTCCTTTGTACTCATCTTGACGTATCAGTTGTACGTAAAAATTGATGTACGGGTTTCGGTTGTACTTCATATTTTTAGAGCTTCAGATATTCCTAGAGCAAATTTTTATAAAATTTTGGACCTTTACGGATTAAAACTATGAATTACTCTGTTATTAAGTTCAAGTAATAAATTGGCTACTTTGTAGTCAATTCTTTCAAACTATTCAAAGGTCTTGGGAAGTAATACAGTGGCCTTGTTTTATTAGAATCTCCAGTACAAGTACATATTACTAACTTGCAACTTTCATCCGCACTATAGTAGCTAATGGAATGAAAGGTGAATATGTTGAATTTCTACCAGTAAGTACATAGCCAAATGAACTGTAAACCTTTTACTGGGGGGCACCCGTTCAAAGAGATTTTTGTATTAAAATATTGGCTAATGAACGAATACCTCTACAATTTGAAATGGACACCCCTTTTAATATTTCAATAGGTGATGGTGGAAATCTTAGAGCAAGATGTAAGGAGGGTTGGTTTACATGAAAAAGGAATGCTGAAAAGGAAAAAAAAAAGGCTGGGAGCAATATTTTCTAGGTGAGCCTACCACTTTCTCATCCTAACTACACACTATAGGTACCTAGTACCTACTCATGTCAGGGGGACACTAGCGCCCAGGGACACGGTCATTATAGTCACTATAATCCAATCAATAGTGTATTGGATACAATTCACGTCAAGTAATAGCACATCTCAATCTGTCACAGTGCTGTCTTATACCCACACCTTCATAGTTATTACTTGAACATATTATGTCTATTAATGGGCATATTTATAGTGGGAAAATCTAGACTATTCTAGACAAAAAGTTTTACCCAATTAGTTTGTTTTCCAGACCAAATCAAAGGCCAGAAAAGTCCAAAGTGCAATCGTCCGATCCAGACAGTGAAGAAGAAAGTTTCAGTGATGTCTTCAAGCTGAAGAAATCCAAGAAACAAAACAATTCCGATTCTAGTTCAATTGCACTTGGAAACCTCAGAAACCCGTTGAAAAGGAGAAGGATTCACCTAAAGAACCTGAATCTATGGCCACCAGTATGGCTGTATCTCCTAAACAAGATAAAGTTGTAGACAAACCAAGTGTATATCATTATGACAGCGACATCTACGATCAGGAAACTATTGCTTCGTCTAAAACTAGTGACACTGAGCTAGTAGTTAATAGTGATACTGAAGTGCGCCACTCTCTAAGATCAGTCAACTCTATCTATGACAAAAACACACTCCCTTATAATGCAAGTCAAACAAAAACCAAGGAGCAAACGACAACTCCAAATAAAGGAAATTATTCTTCCCAAACCGTAGCTTCCCCAGAACTATTCTCAGATAGCGATTCTGATGAAGATAACAATAGAAACGTATTAAATGTACCTAGTATCAAAGCAAATACTCAGCAAAATCTACATCAGCTAATGAATATGATGGAGAAAGATATCGAACCAACATGTCCTGAAAACAAAACGTTTGATGAGGTGAAGAAGAGAAAACGTAGACTCTCACCGAGTCCTTTGGACAACTTGAAAAGATCTAAGCATACTTCAGTGGAACATAAAAGTAGCTCGAGCTCCAGTGACCTACCCCGACTAAAGCAGGTAAATAAAGTCAATACGCTGTATGTAAATAAAGAATTAGATTCTGCCACAAACCTGATGAAGAAGAATAATCTGTCTGTTCCTTGTGTTGCAGGGAAAGATGCTATGAAATCCAGACCTACTGCCAGAAACCTTGCCATTGACTTTGACAAAATTGAAGTGGATACGAGTCAACCAAACAAAACATTAAACCTAACTGTGGAGAACTTGAAACTATTTGATGAAATAAATGAAACGTCTCAACACCAGGACAATTCCTTCTTTGAAAAAGAAACTTTAATTGTAAGAGATAAGAACGGAGCAAAGCACCAAGGCTCTGATAAATCAAGTCTTGCATCTTCCTTGTTCTTTGAATCTTGTATGAATCGAAACAAAAAATCCGTCTCCAAATTGAACTCCAAAGAAGACATTTGTACTGTTAAAAGGAGTGATTCAGGTCAAGAAAAAACCAAAATCCATCCAACCAAGATTGATTCATTACATTTGAAAAGAAAGAAAGTACCTACACCAGACTTTCTAAAGGTTAAATTTGATCAAGGTAAGATCGTTGAAATTAAATCAAGCAGTACAGATGACTCGGACTGTTATCCAACGAAAGCTCTCTCTCAGTCCTACAAATTTTCGCAAAAGCTGAAAAAACATACCCCAACTAAACAAGGTAAGATCGTTGAAATTAAATCAAGCAGTACAGATGACTCGGACTGTTATCCAACGAAAGCTCTCTCTCAGTCCTACAAATTTTCCCAAAAGCTGAAAAAACATACCCCAACTAAAGCTCGCAATACTTTGTATCATAGTCAGCCCCAAAAGAAATCTACAACACACAAGCCATCGCGATCCCTATCTCAGCCGAGGAAAAATACGAACTTGTTTGACACGGATAGCTCAGATGAATTTACTGAGATAACTAAACGTAAACCAAAGCAAACGCAAGATATTAGCTTCGGAATTCTCAGTCCTATTCCTCGACTCAATGAAAGAGATACAAGTATACATAAGGAATCAGAAACGAAAGAAAGACAAGGCTCGCGTCCAGATTTTCAAGCGAGTCCTGTAGGAGACACTAATAAATATTCCCCGCAAACGCAAGATATTAGCTTCGGAATTCTCAGTCCTATTCCTCGACTCAATGAAAGAGATACAAGTATACATAAGGAATCAGAAACGAGAGAAAGACAAGGCTCGCGTCCAGATTTTCAACCGAGTCCTGTAGGAGACACTAATAAATATTCCCCTAGAAAGTCAAACGAGATACGATCAATGGCACTAGATGATTCAAGGGATTTAAATCAATCGAATCGTCAAAAATCAATATTTTCACCTGTCATCGCTGAAAAAACTGCCGGGAAAACAAATGATGTGATTCAAGGGATTTAAATCAATCGAATCGTCAAAAATCAATATTCTCACCTGTCATCGCTGAAAAAACTGCCGGGAAAACAAATGATCCGTACATTTCTTATGGTTCAAACAAATCTAGTCACAAAAAATCTATATTTTCGCCTGTCATTCCCGGAGCTAGGGATGGAAAATTATGTAGAGATGAGAATGATATTGCTTCTCTCAGATTTAATTCAGATAGTTCTGAACACTCTGGCTCAAGTCCGTCAGAACCAGAGATAATCAGTAATACAAGAAATGTTTCGAAAACAAAAAAGTCTCCAGAGTTTTCATCTAGGCTGTCTCTTTCACCACGGGATAGTGATATCGCTCTGTCAAGAAGAAAATATAACAAGTCAGACTCACCACCCCAGACAAATAATAGAAATATTGGTGATCAAAGCAGGTCGAATGAAAATTTGAGTTGTTCAATTCCTGTCCTGTCACCAGCCAGAGATTTCTGGGAGTATCCTGATCCTGTACATGATGACATCGTAGTAACATCACCCACCAAGCCTCCAAGTGATCCATCTCCCAAATTCTTCTCTCCACCAAGATATGTATGGGATGATCCCGCCTACCAAGACAATTGTATGTTTCCTAACGAAGACCCCTATATGGTGGACACTCCTACTAGTCAGTATGAACAAAACCTAGAAAGCAGAAGATTGTCAAATGTAGACGAACAGGCCTCACCGCCGCAAACTACATTCTTCTCTCCACCAAGATATGTATGGGATGATCCCGCCTACCAAGACAATTGTATGTTTCCTAACGAAGACCCCTATATGGTGGACCCTCCTACTAGTCAGTATGAACACAACCTAGAAAGCAGAAGATTGTCAAATGTAGACGAACAGGCCTCACCGCCGAAAACTATGAAGTATAACGAGTCACACTCCCGCACTGATTCGTCTTCAGATACAAATCCAAAACATGGGATTGGTTTATTTGAACAAAAACTATTACGCCTATCACAACCCTTGCAAAACTCTCAGTTCATGAAGAAATGTAGCGAATATTTCAAAGACAAAGAACTAAAGCTTGGTGACCAAAGTGGTAACCAATATTCTGCGGTGGAAAAATCATCTGTATTGAGCAAACCATCAAGTACCCAACATTCAAAGTCAATCGTAGCCCCTCAACATATGCATCTCTCCCCTGAAGTTATCATTAATAAACCTGAAGGTCTTTTAGATGATTCAAGCTCTGAAAGTCTATGGAAACTAAGGACTAAACATTACGAACATTCTAAGAATAGAGTAGACGGTCTTGATAAAGAGGACACTGATCATTCGGATGGAGACTTTATTTCTTCAAAACTGTCCTCTGATAAAACAAACCGAACTTTAAGTAAAGAAAACGCCACCAATAGTATTGAGAAAGACAGATTGAAAACTATTAAACAAAAATATGCTATTTCTTCATCAGATTCAGAAAAAGGGAAAACGTTTAAACTCAATAAAACTGGAAATACAATTAAAGAGACTTTTGCCAAAATAAAAGAAAGCAAAAGTAAAAAGCATACAAATATTTCAAGTTGTGACTCGGATAATGATTATTTAACACTTGATGTTCAAACATCTAGAGGCCAACCTGATTCTTTTGGTAGTAAAGACAACTCTGCTGATAGTCATACAACCGCTACAGATTCTAAAAAGAAGAACAACTTGGACAGAATAGGATTAGAGAGAACTAAAAAATATGCTGATATGTCATTATTATTATTATTATTATTATTATTTTTAATTTGTTTCTTGGATATCAGACAAGATCTTTATTTGCGACAATCTCTCCATTTGTTTATCTCTGGTTCTTTTTATGAATGGTTCTTTCGTTTCTCTTGTTACTTCATCATCTATTCTATTGTTATTAACACCACTATTGTCATTACCACCACCTCCACCACAATCATTATTACCTGAAGATCCCCCATCAAATCCTCCCCCAGATGAAACTCCATCAAATTCTCCTCTAGAAAAAACGCCATCAAACCCTCCTCCAGAAAAACAACCATAATCAATCATATTTTCCTCCAGAATAGCTCCTATCATATCCTCCCCTTCTTCTAGAATAACCATCATCATATCCTCTAGAGACAACCATAATCAATCATATTTTCCTCCAGAATAGCTCCTATCATATCCTCCCCTTCTTCTAGAATAACCATCATCATATCCTCTAGAATACCTATCATCATATCCTCCTCCAGAATACCCATCATCATATCCTCCTCCAGAATACCCTCTATCATATCCTCCTCCAGAATACCCTCTATCATATCCTCCTCCAGAATACCCTCTATCATATCCTCCTCCAGAATACCCTCTATCATATCCTCCTCCAGAATAACCATCATCATATCCTCCTCCAGAATACCCATTATCATATGAGTTGTAATGGTCAGGATTGTCCGGATAGTTATCATCATTTGCGGGTCCAGCATATGTGTCATGTGGATATCCTCCAAAATTACTTGCCGGACTTACATAAGAGCTCCCCGAATGAATACCTTCCTTGCCTTCTTGATGCTCTTCTACTTCTTTTGGCTGCCCTTCTTTCCTTTTACTTTCCATCGATTCCTAGTTATCATCATTTGCGGGTCCAGCATATGTGTCATGTGGATATCCTCCAAAATTACTTGCCGGACTTACATAAGAGCTCCCCGAATACCTTCCTTGCCTTCTTGATGCTCTTCTACTTCTTTTGGCTGCCCTTCTTTCCTTTTACTTTCCATCGATTCCATTTACTCTACCTTTTCTTCTCTTGTTAATAGATGTGGGTGTGCCTTTGCTTTATGTTTTAATTCGTTCTTTTCCATTGGTGTCAAATTGTGAAATCCCGTGTTTGGCATAGTATTCATATTATTTGTGCCAGGAGCATAAATATTGTCAGGAATAATAGTCCTTTGGCCTGCTTTATGTTTTAATTCGTTCTTTTCCATTGGTGTCAAATTGTGAAATCCCGTGTTTGGCATAGTATTCATATTATTTGTGCCAGGAACATAAACATTGTCAGGAATAATAGTCCTTTGGCCATATATATTCATTTGGTCAGCAAAATTATTATTCATATTAGGAAAATTGTTATTCATGCCAGGAGAATTATTATTCACACCAGGAAAATTATTATTATTGCCAGGAAAATTATTATTATTGCCAGGAAAATTATTATTCATGCCAGGAATGTTATTCATGCCAGGAAAATTATTATTCACGCCAGAAAAATTATTATTCATGCCAGGAAAATTATTATTCTTGGCAGGACTATTATTGTTCATAGTATCAATGCCAGGAATATTGGTACCTATGCCAGGAATATTAGTATCCATGCCAGGAATATTATTCAATGTGCAAGTCCCTTACGTATAGGTAAATTTTGGTGCTATTTCTTTGTAATACCCAGAAATATAATGACGGGATTTGAGTGTGAAAATTGTGTTGCGTTAGTGTTACTGTTGAGGAATTTTGTGTCAGTGAGTTTTAGCGATGTAGTGACTTTGTAGTGTAATATTGTGTGATGGAAATTTACTATACAAAGTAAATTTCCATCACACAAGTTAGTGTTACTGTTGAGGAATTTCGTGTCAGTGAGTTTTTGCGATGTAGTGACTTTGTAGTGTAATATTGTGTGATGGAAATTTACTATACAAAGTAAATTTCCATCACACAATCGCCCATCTGATGAGAGGCATACTACGACACAGACCACAAGCGTCCAATGTAGCAGTTGTTTCATCGCTACGAAATAAAAACGGCGGTGAAACACTCATCTTTAAAAAAAAAGGAGAGTGGTACCACAAGCGTCCAATGTAGCAGTTGTTTCATCGCTACGAAATAAAAACGGCGGTGAAACACTCATCTTAAGTGAAACATCCAATAGGTAAGGTATTGTGTCCAAATCTTTGATTTCTCCTGAGGGTGTTTTACTATTGGACTTGTTATTTCGCACGTACCTAAAAGTTTGTCCTTGAGAAGAATGGAGCTTGAATGCTACTGAACTAATCTCAGTTGCAGCCAAAAAAATGGATGACTGACTATTCGGTGACGAATCGGACATACAAAACGACCAGTTAATCATCGTAGTCATCATCATCATCACCAAAAACGCCGTGATGTCCTCTGCTATAATCATAACCTTGGTAGTAAGGGAAATCACTGTAGGTGTGTTGATCATAATCATTATCGTCATTGTAACCCTGATGACCAAAACCTCCTCCCCCATGACGACCATAACCTCCACCATGACGACCATAACCATAACCATAATCCCCATAGTATCTTCCATAACCACCAGAGTGTCCTCCATGTCGCTGTCTATCTATTTCACCCTGGGCTATTCTAGCTCCACGTAGTTTTCCGAGAGCCTCACGGTAGTTGTATACTTCTTCATCATGTTCATGTGAATAATCTCTGTTTCCATATCGACCACTATATCCTGGGAGTTGTTCGTTGTCATATCTACTGTAGGTCCTTGGACGATGAGAACGATATGAAGAGCTAGCACGCAATCCTTGACTGTCTAAATAATTATTGGGTGATCTGTGAGAAAGGGATCTGCTTCTATATCCTGAGTTGAAATAACTACTCATGATTGTCTTTCTTCTTTCACTTCACATATACTAGATTCAATTACACCAAAAATTAGGGGATGGTTTTACTGTGATTATTTTATGTTTTGTGTGTGGTATGTAATATGTTACCTGTTTCGGAAGAAAATCAATGTTTTATTTGAGTGAGTTTAATTAGTAAGAATGTTGTGTAGAAAATTGTGGTTTAAGAGAAAATATTGTGTGTTTATAAATGAAGTGCTCGTTCAATTATTGATTTGGAAAGTCCCCCAGCCAAAACTTGGCTAGTTCGACCTTTACTTTGCGATGTTTCTGTTCTGTTCTTGTGGCCATCTGAAAATACCACAAAAACCTTCCTAGTGTTTTTTTTTTCATGAGATTGTCTTCAAGAACAGATTTGAAAATAATTTCAACAACAATTTTGGTTTCTTTTTCGTGACTTCGAGTTTGTTTTATTTGATTTCATCAGAGTGAAGAAAAGTAATGGAAAGTAAAAACATATAAAATACAACATGCTGATCTTAGAGACAAATACTTGTATCATTCTAGTATCGGCTGTAGATAATTCCAGTAAATTGTTAACAACCATTTCACCAGTTGTCAAAACCACCATGATCAAAGTCATTCCCACCATCTTGATCATACCCACCATCGTGATCATATCCAACATCGTGATCATACCCAACATCCGAGACAAATACTTATATCATTCTAGTATCGGCTGTAGATAATTCCAGTAAATTGGTTTAGGTTATAACCATTTCACCAGTTGTCAAAACCACCATGATCAAAGTAATTCCCACCATCTTGATCATACCCACCATCGTGATCATATCCAACATCGTGATCATACCCACCATCGTTCAATTTTTATTTTCCGTTCTTATGAAAGAGTTCAAAGATGTGTGACGTCAGACTTTACGCAGTTGTTTTTTTCGTCCGCTAGGTAGTGCCAGTATGCAAGTACGCTTGCGGAGGAGCAGAAAGAAATGCGCACAAACCCCAACATCCTGATCATAATACCCACCGTCTTGATCATAATACCCACCGTCATCGTAACTATTGTTATATCCATAACTATTGTCAGGCCCATAACTATTGCCATAATCATGTGCTTGGTCATTGACAGAAATGCGCGGGTAATGACCATAACCGTGGTGCGTCCCGTATCCACCACCATAACCATACCCTCCATACGGCACATACCCTCCAAACGGCCCATACCCCCCATACGGCCCATACCCACCATACCCTAACCATACCCTCCATACGGCACATACCCTCCAAACGGCCCATACCCCCCATACGGCCCATACCCACCATACCCTCCATACCCACCATACCCACCATAGTGACCTCCATGTCGCAGTCTATCTAATTGATCTTGAGCAAGTCTTGCTAGCATTAGTTTTTCAAGAGCTTCTCGGTAATTGTACACTTCTTGAGTGTCGTTATGGTCATGCGAATGATCCCTATGCCTATATTGATCTTGGGATTCATTATATCTTCTTGTTCTCGTTCTAGGGGTGTTATATGTCTCAGAATTGTAATGACTGGTTCCTGGTCGGTGAGAGCTACCTTCTGATTCTGAATTTTCTAAATAACTATTCCGAGATTGTCTTCGAGCAAGATACCTTTGGGAAGTGAGATGACTAGATCTGCCTGCATATGTCGAATTGGGAAAATCACTCATTTTTTTTTCCCTACACACCCAAGATGAAGTTCAGGTAGAAACAGTTAAGTAAAGCGCTAATTATAATGTGTTAAATATTGAGAAGATTGTCTTCGAGCAAGATACCTTTGGGAAGTGAGATGACTAGATCTGCCTGCATATGTCGAATTGGGAAAATCACTCATTTTTTTTCCTACACACCCAAGATGAAGTTCAGGTAGAAACAGTTAAAGCGCTAATTATAATGTGTTAAATATTGAGGATACCACTGGAAAGCTTGAGGCTAGAGAACTACTATAGAAGCCTCTGTATTGTACGGAACATCACGACTATTAGTATTGTTAAAATATGGGTATTTGACTCACATGCCATAATCATCTCTTCATCGGGTATCGTGTATGTATTATCGCATGTGTTATTCAGACCTCACTACCTCTACCTCTACCTCAGTTCATTTCTGAACGTCAATCTCACTCCTTCGCTCGAAGTTGCGGATTTCGTAGTTTACAATTTTTTTGTTCAATCACCAGTTGAAATTCGCGTATTTAGTGAGCTAGTGGGTGGATTATATCGTGCACGCAGTCTGGTTTTAATATACACATAGCTGAGCTCAGTACATGGAATTTCGTATTAGCAGAGTATGAGATGAATCTCAAGTCGCGTTTATGCAGACGTTTTCCAATTCATTAATGATTCATTCCTAGTCGTGTGCAAGATTTTGAAATGAAATTCTTGTTTTCATTTCCAAATTCCAAGAGTAACAGTTTCTCCTAATTCTAGTCAATATTGACTTTATTATTGCATATTGCACAAATAATAGCCTAATTTATAGACAATAATTTCTCCCCCCTCAAAAGATGGTGCGCAGAGGAGCTGCAAGTACAAAAAATACAATAGTTAAAATATGGGTATTTGACTCACATGCCATAATCATCTCTTCATCGGGTATCGTGTATGTATTATCGCATGTGTTATTCAGACCTCAGTAACCTCAGTTCATTTCTGAACGTCAACCTCACTCCTTCGCTCGAAGTTGCAGATTTCGTAGTTTACAATTTTTTTGTTCAATCACCAGTTGAAATTCGCGTATTTATTTACGAGGACAAAAAGTATTATCCCTTAACTTAAAAAATAAATAACATTATTTCCTCAAGTTGTAGGAAATCCCATCGGTATTTATTTACGAGGACAAAAAGTATTATCCCTTAACTTAAAAAATAAATAACGTTATTATTTCCTCAAGTTGTAGGAAATCCCATCAAGTCTCTTGTATTTAATTATTTTCATTGATATCAAGTTTGTGTTCAGTGTTTGTATAAGTTTATAGCGGGAACTCATCAAATCATAACTTTTCATAGGTTTTCTTTGGAGAAATATTCTAGTGCACTCTTTATATGGAGGAGGATATTTCGGGATTGGTGAACATCCAGATTTATCAAGTTTTAATTAGCTAGCCGTTCCGGGAACGAACATTACCTGTTTAGGATAAATTTCCCTCCGGGCGGGAATCGAATCCATTACCTAGCGCTTACAAAAGACGTACCTTGCAAGCTAACTAGGCTGGCTCTTATGATTCTCTATTGTAATTTTTAATACCTTTTCTGAAATGTTTCCAGCGATTTCGTCCTCAAAATGTTCATCTGACCCCTTCTTAAACGCTTCCTGAAATGGTTTCAGTTACACTTCACGCTGTGTTGGGGTGACCATTATCACTGACCACACCATAGTCACAGGTAACTCATACTCTTGTGGAATATTGATGAGCTACTCTAGACACTGACCACACCATAGTCACAGGTAACTCATACTCTTGTGGAATATTGATGAGCTACTCTAGGAACCGACATGTCAATCAGGTTGGTTGGTCCTCCTTGATAAATTATGAGCTCAATATCCAGAGGGAGAAAAAGAGTGGAGTGACTGAATTTGAGTTGCCATTCGGATAAACTTGGCTTCCTGCACTGGTGTATAACACACCCCCGCGGGGCCTAGGGCATTTAAATGGTCCCTCTTAAAATTGGAACATCCCTCCCCCCTCCTCCTTCCCTGGGTCAATATACTATTGAACCAAAGGGTCCTCAGGCGAAACCTTGCGGGGGTACCGGAAAAAGTACGTCACTGATTTTCTACTAGGTCAAACCGCCAAAAAGGGGGCCTAACGAGGAAACACTATAATCTGGCAAGTTTAGGATTTGAAATTTGAAGAAATCCGTATTTTAAGATGTAGATAAGAAGGATTCAAGAATGTTAGAAATAACGAGGCGGATTCTGGTATGAATAAAACGTTCACCTGAAATCAACAATTAATTTCTCCAAACATCTCTATTATTTTGTTTTGGATCCGGATGCTGTCAAAAGCGTTCTAAACATAGAATCGTACTGGCCATAACCTGTATAATTATACATGTGATGTCTGATGTATATGCATAACTATAGATATACAGCGCCGGTACTCATGTGGTGCACATCTAGACGGTATTATTTACTTTAGAGCAGCTATTCTCAACATTTTTTTCCGTGGGCCATATTTTGAGTGTCCCGAACTTTACGCGGAACACAGGTCAAAAGACTAGCTAAAAATGCATTGCTAAGGGCCTCTATTGAGAGCTCCAGAACTGAAGTTCGACATCATCGAATACGATTTGTATCTGGATTGGTGCAGAGGTGAACATGTGTAGTCAGTGGTCATATATTACTGGCATTTAAGCTACCAAGGGCTACATAGGAAAGCTTAGGCCGCAGGTTGAGGTATGGCTGCCTTAAAGGAACTTTCGTACCCGTGTGTTTGTTTGAACGGGGAAGATTTCATACAGGCAGAATTATTTTT
Source organism: Diaphorina citri (assembly GCF_000475195.1). NCBI lineage: Eukaryota > Metazoa > Arthropoda > Insecta > Hemiptera > Psyllidae > Diaphorina > Diaphorina citri. Next base: position 174,485 of record NW_007377624.1, on the reverse strand, counting down.
ATTGCCCATACCGGATGGTTTAAATCTAACCAGACGTCTGGTAAACAGGAGGGCGCGGATTCAATTCCAGCCGAGACTTTTATCCTTCTTTATTAGATTTGATCACATAATAGAGCCCATGTTTTGGAAAATACGTCAGGTAGAGTTGTATTTTCCTTTCAGAATTTCTCCTACGGTTTAGTACTGGCACTATGTCGCTATCACACCAAAAGAGAGGAAATCGGAAAAGAAAAATACGACTTTCGTATCAAATTAGTATTGTAGTTAACTCTCAAGGGTCTATTGTTAGGTGTTTATTAAATAATGAAAAGGACTTGGTTCTCACACTTAGTGCTCTGCACTCTTTTATCGCCTTGAAGCTTGGTGCTTTCGCCAACCCAAACTACCTAGTAAGTGCGAACTACGACCATACCCCTGGCAATCTAGCGAAGCAACACAGCAGGTACGGAAGACTTATGCCAGTTATTGATAATCATCTGACAGATTTATACCTATGCTATAAATCATATTGTAATTTATTGTTGCAAAATTCACGACTCAAGTTTTAATTGACAGAAAATATGTATGAGGAAGACAGAGGAGGGTAAGAATGGATATTTATAAAGGAAAAAAGGCAGATAAAAGTGGGCAATTGGGCATGGATACTCCTTAAATTATCCTAAAGATCGGTTGCCCTGTACCTAATTTGAAAAAAAGTTCAAAATAATACAGTTTTTAATGGTCTGACCTCGAGCTTCGTCTTCGTTCGTGTACAGAAAATTAGGTCCTCATGTTGTTGGAACATTGTGGGATACCCTGTAGTTATGAGTATGGGAATATATACCTACCCAATGTTCATTGTGTATTCTGCACTATAAATTATTAGTATCAGTATCATGCGAGATTTCAGTACAAATTCTGAGCGTGGGGGGCTCTGAGTAAGCAAAAACTCTTTCCAACTTGTTCCCTCTGGAATCCTGTATTGTAAATATGTAAACTTTCAACGTCTATAACATTGTAAATATTGAATTTTACATGTGTTTGCTTAAGGGCACCTTTAATACTACGGACATAGGTACCATTATTTGGCTCTGTATTTTTTTCAATATTTATTTCATTCAGTGAATCCTGTTGGAAAATGCCTCCGCTCTTGAATGGGATGCGGGAAACATAGTCACATCAGTTGTGATACAAATCACATTTACGGGTAGAATCATGCAGAACACAAGATCCACGTCTATCTAAGAATGGAAAAGTCTGGTTAGAAAATTTCCGTTGCGCTGCAGCATAGCTTGAAGGCTGTACAATTAAAATAACTCAGGTGAATAGTCAATTCGTATTTCGTACCCATCTTTCCATATGCATAGCTCGAAAATATTTTTACATTTTCTTCTTGCAACACAATATTCACAATGAAAGCATGAAGAAAGAATCGTCACTTTTTACCAGGCATAAAAAATATTCTTTTTGGGGTTTGAATGTTTGATAAAGGGAAATCTAAAAGCGTACATAGTTCTTATCGTCCCGAAATCGAAAGGAGGACAAGATGGGAGAAAGATTGCCTTTCCAAATCCCTGTTTATAATATTACAAAGAATATCACTATATACCTACGTTACCTCATGTTGTATCTTCCTTGTGCTAAGGTCATGATAATCTTGACTTTGGAAGGTGCTGCTTTGAAAATATCAAGATATGACTTTCATTAACATTTTCATCAATAAGTTCACTAGATCTGCTTCTCCATCATTGTTCATTGTTTACCAGCTTGTAGCTTAAACTGAAAGACTACTAGGTAACTAAGGATATAAAAACTTTCTGATCATCCTGTAGCATCGGCATCGCGTTGAAAAATGTCTCCTGAGAATCATTCCAGTGAACATTGAAAATTTCTAGTATGCATATTTAATTCAACATTATCTGTCCTATTAGGCTCAGCTTAATATAAACTTCCGTGTAGACTAATAATTTCTTGGCAACTTGTGCTTTTTCCCCATAGGCTTTCTGATGAAAAGGAACTGTTTACATAAAATGAATGACAAAATACATGAACATGTTGGCTATGAACAAACCGAAGGATGTAGAGACGTTCAGACACCATGCCAATACCAGGTGCCTGAAAATTAATCAGTTTCATTATTATTTAGATACTTACATGATTTTGTGATTAGTGTACATTATTATTTACAAATTTCCCATGTCATTTCCTTTGCAACTGGTGTCAATCAGTACCTAAGCCTTGGATCAATAGCCTTGTATAATAGAACAATACATATTCGTATTATTTACAAGGATTAGGTATAATAAAACAGCTCGCATTAGATATCAAAAAGGATTTAAGTATGTATTTCAGTATTAGTGGATGTGCCTAGTGCTCCGTACAAGCAAACAATTGGAGAGTTTGGCGTCTCCACTAATTCATTGGAATTATACTACTCGTATCTCGTATGTACCTAATATTATAGTAATCTCTATCAAAACACAATACAATCTTATTAATGAAATTGCTAGATAGCTATAGCTACCAAAATACCAAGAAGCCGAAAATTATCCTCCCGCTGGTCTGTGTTTACATATTCAATGCAAATTTTCAGAAGTACAAAATCGTGACTGTATAGTATTAAGCTTTAACGTTAAGTATTTCAGCATAGAATGTGCACACAGTTTACTTCGTCCGAAACGAAAAATACGCAGGAACATGTGTAAGATAGATACCGGCAGCAATTTATTTTCAAACAACTTTAGATACATAAATAAAATGTATCATGTTTTGGCTACTGTCAACCAGTCACGAGTTCAAGATAAGTGGGGGTCTTATCACAGAGCCTCGAGGCATTTTCATTATTACCATGTTCAGCTTGTACATTGCCTCTCCATTTCAGAATAATTTCCTGATGCCTGCTCAAAGATAACTTTAACGCTTTAACGAGTGGATAGATAGGTGACGTATTGGATCCTGTCTTCCTTCTCTCTTCGATTTCGGGACGATAAGACCATAGCAGTTACAGTTCCCTCTGTCAAACCTCTTAAAAAAAAGCTATATTCAATATCGCTAAGCCGCTGACTACAGGGTGGACTCAATCAGAACACAACACCCTGTAATTGACGAGGGATTTTTCCCTCCCGTCTAATACGTCTGGCTAAAAGAAGGTAAGCTGTCTTCCTTCTCTCTTCGATTTCGGGACGATAAGACCATAGCAGTTACAGTTCCCTCTGTCAAACCTCTTAAAAAAAAAGAACTAGGGTGGTGTGGATATTTTAGGGTCCACTCAGTCTGAGGACAGCTAAGGAACTTTTTAAAATCTCAGTGAAAAGTGAGGCAGTAAACCCCAGATTGACCGCACAGAAAAAATGTGCCCATAGACCCATTTGATTAGAAAAAGGTGTCCATTTGATAAACCATTAAGAAATTAAGGCAAATCACAGAATTTCTTGTTTCTTTTTGAAGTTTCATAGAGGCAACTGTAACTGCTAAGGTCTTCTTGTCCCGATCTGTTCAGGATAAAATCCGCCCGGGGCGGGAATCGAACCCGCGACCTATCTCTCACAAGGCAGACGTACCACCAACCAACCTAACTAGGCTGACGATGGCATATTCTATTATGTGATCACACTGATTAGTGATTACATATAATTATAATCTAATTGTGAAGAGTATAAGCTACTTCTGTTCTTCTTTTCAAGATGCTGTCTTCCTTCTCTCTTCGATTTCGGGACGATAAGACCATAGCAGTTACAGTTCCCTCTGTCAAACCTCTTAAAAAAAAAAAAACTTCCCCAGAATACGTTGGTTCAGGCAAAAGAAAAACCATCTTGCGTCGGAAACGTCCAAGGTTCCTTTGAAGTTTGACTTGACGAAAATGACAGGGCACCCAACTGTTTTGTACCAACAAAATCTTATCTTCCTTCTCTCTTCGATTTCGGGACGATAAGACCATAGCAGTTACAGTTCCCTCTGTCAAACCTCTTAAAAAAAAAAAAAAATACTATCTACGAGTATTATGTTTTGAATCTACATCAGTTAGGTATCCAGTGCCTAGAGTATAAGTACATTTAATTTTAGGTTTATTGGAATCACCGAATGATTATTGGTGGAGGTGACAAATTTCCCATGTCATTTCCTTTGCAACTGGTGTCAATCAGTACCTAAGCCTTGGATCAATAGCCTTGTATAATAGAACAATACATAATCGCATTATTTACAAGGATTAGGTATAATAAAACAGCTCGCATTAGATATCAAAAAGGATTCAAGTATGTATTTCAGTATTAGTGGATGTGCCTAGTGCTCCGTGCAAGCAAACAATTGGAGAGTTTGGCGTCTCCACTAATTCATTGGAATTATACTACTCGTATCTCGTATGTACCTATTGTACCTAATATTATAGTAATCTCTATCAAAACACAATACAATCTTATCAATGAAATTGCTAGATAGCTACCAAAATACCAAGAAGCCGAAAATTATCCTCCCGCTGGGTCTACCATTAACAATAGGTGAAGTGTTAATAACCAATAGATTAACCTTCAATACTCGGTTACGAGTGTTAATAATATACATTGCTATGCTTTTGTCATTGTTGTTGTTTTGGACTCCTGTGATTTTTTGAAGGCTTCCCAGGGAGTGATGAGACTGCTAGATACTGTCTCAAAACTCCAAACGATGGACACTTTTTTATCTCCTCACAGAGTCTCAACAAAATCTGCCTGATGTTATGCCAATATGCAATACTAAACGGTGTCTTCAATTAAGAAGTATTTCTTGTTCTCATCCGTCATTTTTAAATCCGTCCATCAAGCCAATAGCGAGATGACATTTTTTTGGAGCTTCCCTACTGTCAGAGATATACGTAAGTTTCAAGTTCATTATAGCTCTGCCGGAAAATCCTGCATATCTAGATGAAATCCTGCTGTCTCAAAACTCCAAACGATGGACACTTTTTTATCTCCTCACAGAGTCTCAACAAAATCTGCCTGATGTTATGCCAATATGCAACACTAAACGGTGTCTTCAATTAAGAAGTATTTCTTGTTCTCATCCGTCATTTTTAAATCCGTCCATGAAGCCATTAGCGAGATAAGGACATTTTTTGGAGCTTCCCTACTGTCAAAGATATACGTAAGTTTCAAGTTCATTATAGCTCTGCCGGAAAATCCTGCATATCTAGATGAAATTTCAGGATTTTCACAGCCTATCCCTGAGTTTCTGACGCAGCAGTATCCTTTGAACTCGTGAATATTTTCACAGTCACGAGTTCAAGATAAGTGGGGGTCTTATCACAGAGCCTCGAGGCATTTTCATTATTACCATGTTCAGCTTGTACATTGCCTCTTCATTTGAGAATAATTTTCTGATGCCTGCTCAAAGATAACTTTAACGCTTTAACGAGTGGATAGATAGGTGACGTATTGAACGATTTTTTAGCCTGAAATGCTCACTTTAAATCGATAAAAGTGTTATAAGTTGAACTATAACGTAGTGCAGGTATTGTACGTAAATACCCACGGGCCATATGATCAGGAAGATCAACTTGCCACAGTTTTATAGAAATTATGATGTGCCATAAATATAACTAATGGTATCCTCTCTCGTGCCACACAACCAAACCACCCAGCTTTATTCTGAACTTTAGAGAGGAGCAGATTGGCTATAGATATGTAGGTATTATGTAGACACTGTGTAAATGCCATAACCGAATCGTCTATAATGTACACAGAACTTTACATAGTTACTTATTATGTTATTTATGTACAGAATAGTATGTTATAGTAGTTATGAGGAGCCTGTCAACCGAGAATTAGATCATGATTATCAATGATCCCATTATATCAACATGCCAGTAAAATGGACTTAACAAAATAGCGATCATTGGAAGCACTGGGAGCTGTACCTTGTAGCAATACATTTAGTCTTCTTCGACTGATTGTCTATGATGCAACATGGTTTAGACTTCTCAACAGCGTATGATGGTCACATATTTATCCTCGATCTGGAAAGTCGCACTTGCTCGATCGGAAATTATATCAACATGCCAGTAAAATGGACTTAACAAAATAGCGATCATTGGAAGCACTGGGAGCTGTACCTTGTAGCAATACATTTAGTATTCTTCGACTGATTGTCTATGATGCAACATGGTTTAGACTTCTCAACAGCGTATGGTGGTCACATATTTATCCTCGATCTGGAAAGTCGCACTTGCTCGATCGGAAAAAAGGAAAAATTACCAACTTTGTAGTTACGGTAATCTGCTTCAAATTGGTTTTAAGTTTTAATTATTTAATAATATTTCTTTTAAAAACATTTGTTACAGTATGAATTGGCTCCATTACTTCTAACATGAAAAAGTTCAAGCCCTGTTAATAAAAGATGACCCAGCGAACTTACAGTTGTACACTAATCACCTCCCATTATCATTAACAACTGGGGATGACAATGGTATGACGCACACTTGCTGCTTACACCCTGTTATACCTACGTACTTTTTACACATGACAGAGCTTTCCTCTTCAAATTGATATTTCGTTTGACCTTTTTGCTTTTAATGGGTTTAAGTTTAAAGCCCTTTTCTTTGGGAAGCGAAAGTTCATTTTCACACTCTGCAAAAGCTGGGGCATAAACGAATTTAATGTTTGTAAATGCCTTTTTAACATCATGACAGAAGGCAGAGATGAATTTAATGTTTGAAGATACCTTCATTATACGCTATGATACCTTTTTAACATCACGCCAGAAGGCAGATTTCACTTATGGTTAGAAATCCCGTTGGACATAATGACAGTTTAGTTTGAAAAGCTTTTTAGAAATTTTATAAAACGTGTATAACAATATTACAATAAACTTGGATTTGATTTGATCTGGAGGTTGGTGGTTCGAGTCCAAGTCAAGTCATAAGATTTAGCGTAGTGTATTAAACGGGGAATGTCATTTGTGACAAGCATTTATGCTTAACACAATTAAAATTCCTTTTTTTTTAGAAATTTTAAGGTTTTGGTTCGATGCTTTTAATCTACCTTACTTTCCTGACTGGCGAAAAATAAAAATCACTGGGTTTCCTATTTTGAGGTACGGAAATTTTGATTTAATTAAAAATCATCAGAAAAACATGGAAGTGATTTCCCCTGATGATTAATAACCAGTTGAAGATGTGTCCAAACATAATCGATCGACGACCCCCTGTCCAAACATAGTCGACCGGGCGTCGATCGATTATGTTTGGACACCATCTTGAGACCTAAGCGAAACAGAAGGGCAGGCAGCATAGGTTTTTGTTGTCCTTTCTTTCAAAATTTCTAAGGCAGCTCACTGGTAAACTTACTTAATCTTTCTTGTCGCTTGCGTTCATAGCAGTCAGCTATCCTTCGCAGTTCACTCTGAATAGACATAGGCATAGGATCTTGTCGATCTTGTCCTTTCTTTTTGCCTCTCCTAAATCGAGAGCCTTTGCTTTCGTCACTGCCTCTTCGATCAGAAGACCTCCGCTTTCGAAACTTGCGACCTTTTCCACTCTGATCCGATGCATTTGAATCTCGACTGTTTGAACGGTTTCGAAACCGTTTTTTAGATTTTTTTGACTTATTTTTGGAACTATTCCGGGAATCGGATGACTCTCTGCTATTAGGATACTCATCTGTTGAGTCAGGATATTGAATCTGTTTTCTACCACCATCTGCATTCATGCATCGTTGAAAACATTCTTCGTATTGTTCATTATCAGAGTCTTGGTTCCTAGAGCGATTTCTGTGTCCATTTCTCCCGGAATCGTTGCCTGTTGATCCTTTGTGAATTGCAATGACTAAAACATTGTCACATTTCATTATCACGGTAGCTATCTTTTTCGACATGTTCGCATGAAATATGTATAAAATTGTTGTACCTGTATTGAAGCGGTTTCTTACTAAAATTTTGACTCAACAATAAAAAATTTTCGTAGGGGAGATTGGCATATGAAACATTAGCCAAAGGTTAGAGATTGGCATATCAAACGGTCAAAGGTTGGCTTGGAATGCCATTGGGTCTCTTCCAGTATCTGTTTTCTACCACCATCTGCATTCATGCATCGTTGAAAACATTCTTCGTATTGTTCATTATCAGAGTCTTGGTTCCTAGAGCGATTTCTGTGTGGTCCATTTCTCCCGGAATCGTTAGAACCATCTCTACTGTTTGATCTGCAAGGACTTTGTCCAACATTGTCATCATAACATCTTTCAGCAACAAAAGACATTTGACTTTTTTGTTTTTTATTATATTTAAATGCTAGAAAGCACTTTACGTTGAGATTCTGAGAGAACTATAGTACGATTATGTGTGTTTGAAATTTGTAGTGATTATAAATTTGTGTTTTCTGTATTGAAACTTTATGATTTGGTGAACTTTGTGTTTTCTGTGTTGGAACTTTATGATTTGGTGAAATTTGTGTTTTCTGTGTTGGAACTTTATGATTTGGTGATTAGTCGAGTAGAACATCGATATCTTTTATTCATTCATTTGCGTGGGCAATGTAGTTGACATATGCATAATCCTTGTCCTGTGAAAGGGTTAGCTGTTCAGATCCAATGGTCCCTTGCGGGATAGCATCAAACTTTATCTAGGACTTTGCTGGTGTATGCTTCTACTTAAACTACAGTAGAACTCATCCCATATAATCCTTTACCTACTTATTTGTTATCTATTTTTCTTCATTTGATTTTCAGTAGTTGAAGCGACTGAAAGATTCCTCATTTTTGTGAAGTCCATGAAACCACAGCATATCTGAAATTTATCATTGAATATTTTCTATTGATTAGAACTCATTCCATATAATCCTTTACTTATTTGTTATCTATTTTTCTTCATTTGATTTTCAGTAGTTGAACAGTTGAGGCGACTGAAAGATTCCTCATTTTTGTGAAGTCCATGAAACCACAGCATATCTGAAATTTATCATTGAATCTATTCTATTGATCAGCATCTGTATTGAAGAGGAGGCTCTTTATATTAACGATACTTAGAGCTTGTTATCAATCAATAAATCAAGTTAATACATCATTGTGGTTTAGAGAAAATATTGTGTGTTTATAAATGAAGTGTTCGTTCAATTATTGATTTGGAAAGTCTCCCAGCCAAAACTTGGCTAGTTCGACCTTTACTTTGCGATGTTTCTGTTCTGTCCTTGTGGCCATCTGAAAATACCACAAAAACCTCCCTAGTGTTTTTTCATGAGATTGTCTTCAAGAACAGATTTGAAAATAATTTCAACAACAATTTTGGTTTCTTTTTCGTTATTTTATGTTTTGTGTGTGGTATGTAATATGTTACCTGTTTCGGAAGAAAATCAATGTTTTATTTGAGTGAGTTTAATTAGTAAGAATTTTGTGTAGAAAATTGTGGTTTAGAGAAAATATTGTGTGTTTATAAATGAAGTGTTCGTTCAATTATTGATTTGGAAAGTCTCCCAGCCAAAACTTGGCTAGTTCGACCTTTACTTTGCGATGTTTCTGTTCTGTCCTTGTGGCCATCTGAAAATACCACAAAAACCTCCCTAGTGTTTTTTCATGAGATTGTCTTCAAGAACAGATTTGAAAATAATTTCAACAACAATTTTGGTTTCTTTTTCGTTACTTCGAGTTTGTTTTATTTGATTTCATCAGAGTGAAGAAAAGTAATGGAAAGTAAAAACATATAAAATACAACATGCTGATCTTAGAGACAAATACTTATATCATTCTAGTATCGGCTGTAGATAATTCCAGTAAATTGTTAACAACCATTTCACCAGTTGTCAAAACCACCATGATCAAAGTCATTCCCACCATCTTGATCATACCCACCATCGTGATCATATCCAACATCGTGATCATACCCAACATCCTGATCATAATACCCACCGTCTTGATCATAATACCCACCGTCATCGTAACTATTGTTATATCCATAACTATTGTCAGGCCCATAACTATTGCCATAATCATGTGCTTGGTCATTGACAGAAATGCGCGGGTAATGACCATAACCGTGGTGCGTCCCGTATCCACCACCATAACCATACCCTCCATACGGCACATACCCTCCAAACGGCCCATACCCCCCATACCGAGGGTTAGGCACAATTGTGTCTACAGTTTATGACAAGGAGTAAAATCAGCAATAGAGAAAGTTATTGTACATGTTTAAAAATAAATAAAAACTGATTTATTGAGAAAATAAAAATGAAAATTGAGATGGTGTTCCTTTCTGAGACTCTTTCGCCAAGGAGATAATGCATTTTCAACATAACCCCCTGACTTCCAAAGCATATTTCATGGTGTTTACCCACAGAAACCCATGTATTAAAACATCTCCCTTCATGGGAGACGGACTTTCGGTGGCGTAGCGTCCATGTAGGGCGTGTATGGCGGCCATACACTCGAAATTTCACTCAAATACCCTTAAATATTGACTTTAAATAATTAATGTATTTTTATTAGATGAATAAAAATTGTTATCCCTTAAAATTGTTAAAAATCCCTTAAAATCCCTAAATCCATTTTTATCCCAGTCAGAACTGAAAAAGTCCGGGACTTTTCAATTCTTGGCCAAAAATTTCACTCAGAGGCCCTCTTTCAGATAACTATCGAAAATACATATGTGACCCGTGGCAGCAAATGTGGTCGCGCTACTAAGTCCAAAGAGGAATCTCCTTGGTGGGGAAAAAGTACGATAGTAAAGCTACATATGTTTGGCCTATGGTTTGCAGTAGTAATAGGATCTTAATATTAAGTACCTTTTATCTTTTTATCATCTTTTTAACACCACTAAGGTTAGGTTAATTTTAGATATTATTTTAGTAGAGGTAGTGAGGTCTGAATAACACATGCGATAATACATACACGATACCCGATGAAGAGATGATTATGGCATGTGAGTCAAATACCCATATTTTAACTATTGTATTTTTTGTACTTGCAGCTCCTCTGCGCACCATCTTTTGAGGGGGGAGAAATTATTGTCTATAAATTAGGCTATTATTTGTGCAATATGCAATAATAAAGTCAATATTGACTAGAATTAGGAGAAACTGTCTACCTAATGGTGTTTGGGATCCATGAGGTCCAGGCATAAAATGATAATTTCATTATTTTGTCTATTACATTTGAGGATTTCAATTGTCTTTGTCTTCCAGGAAAAGGAAGCTTTTCCTCACTCGGACGTAAATCTATGTACAGTTTTTCATTTTCAAGTTCTTCTAGTGTTGTTGACATGCACAGACAGCTAAGAGAATGAAATAAGCAAAATCATTAATCTTGTATGACCTGAGATTTAAAAGGAATTTTAAAAGGAATTTTAATTGTGTTAAGCATAAATGCTTGTCACAAAAGAATCATCCATTTCTAATATTTATGTTGACGTTTCTAATTTTTGTAAACATTATTAAGACGTGTGAGTATTAATAAAATGATTTTATTCAGTGAGCTGTACTTTTGCTATATGGTAGGTGTTGTGTCTTGTGGTTTTGTAGTGTCGTACGAACTAAGATTGAGATTGTTGGACTATCATCTCCAATATTTTATAATGCTTCAGAGGTCGAATAGCCAAGTTAGACCAAGTTGAGCTTTGATTTTGTAAAATTACTGCACGAAAATTTGTCTCCACTAGCATTCCAATTTCTTACCATTACACACAATAGTAAAATATCAAAAGTACACAACACATGACTATCAATTCCACCCATCCCAAGTTACTTTCATACCATTTGAAGTTTAATCTCACTCCAATTTTAACACTCGAATATTACCAAATTTTTGCATGAAGTCTATTCTAATTTTGAAAAATAGATAAGTAATTCAACAAGAAAAAACATGTGTGCCTACAGACAGAATGAGAATATTCTTCCTCAGGATTGTTGTCCACCCTCATCAGGAACTTATCGTTCACGTCCACAAAGCAGAAATGACAAGAAGAATGAATCTATAATTCCTGACAATTTGTGTGGACCTCAAGATTTCTCTCGACAGAATAAAATGCAAGATCCATATCGTCGTTACAGATCAAATAATGAAATGCAATCTCCGTCATCAACTTCTCGTCCGCGAAGTAGAAATAACAAGAAAAATGAATCTATAATTCCTGACAATTTGTGTGGACCTCAGGATTTCTCTCGACAGAATAAAATGCAAGATCCACGTGCTCGTTATAGATCAACTAATGAAATGCAAGATCCATGTGCTCGTTATAGATCAACTAATGAAATGCAAGATCCATGTGCTCGTTATAGATTAAATAAGAGTAATTCCCGCAGTTCAGAAAGAAAACCCTCACGGAAAAGTTCCAGGACATCGACAGATTGCTTTCTACCAGATATGAACCCTAATGCCAATCGTTCACGCTCAGGCATGAATCCTCCTAATAAATATCAACCTGGGCGAAATGAATCATATAGCACCCAGAATATGCAGCCTGGTAGAAATAACCAAAACAGATCTTATAGTTCTCCGAGAAATCGAAATCAATTTGATCCTCAAAGTTGTTATCCCGATAACGAAGAAGAAGGAGCTGTAGCACCATATCAATCGAGTAGATATAATAGGAATGGTTCTCAAAGGAATGGAAAACAGAAACGATACTCGGAAGATCAGCCAGGAATGAACCCTAATAGAAATCGGTCAGGCAGGAAAAACTATGATATTGATGAAGTTTGCAGTACTGACAATATTGGACCCGGTAGAAAAAACTATGATATTGATGAAGATAATAGTACAGATAATGTTAGACGCGGTAGAAAAAACTTCGATATTGATGAAGTTTGCAGTACTGACAATATTGGACCCGGTAGAAAAAACTATGATATTGATGAAGATAATAGTACAGATAATGTTAGACGCGGTAGAAAAAACTTCGATATTGATGAAGTTTGCAGAACTGACAATATTGGACCTGGTAGAAAAAACTATGATATTGATGAAGATAATAGTACAGATAATGTTAGACGCGGTAGAAAAAACTTCGATATTGATGAAGTTTGCAGTACTGACAATAGTGGACCTGGTAGTAAAAGCTATGATATTGATGAAGATAACAGTACAGATAATGTTAGACGCGGTAGAAAAAACTTCGATATTGATGAAGTTTGCAGTACTGACAATATTGGACCTGGTAGAAAAAGCTATGATATTGATGAAGATCGCAGTATTGATAATTTTGGACGCGGTAGAGAAAACTTCGATATAAACAAATTTTGCAGTACTGATAATGTTAGATCAAGTAGAAGTATTATAGGTGGATCTCAACGTGGATCAGAGCACCGGTTCATGGACGACACAAAATCTCTAGAAGCCCTGGGACCCAACAGGAATCAACGATACTCGGAATGTTGAAGAGTTCCAAGGTAGATCTCGACGTAAACTCGACAGAAATGTTCAATGCAATTCGTTTGATTAGAAATAAATAAAATATATTAATTTTTAGTGTTCTTTTTTTTTGAATGTGAAGAAGATGATGAGTAAAAAGTAAGAGGCAACCTTTTAAAATACATGGTATTTACACCCGTTCAATCTGTAGGTATTCTTTTCGCTGAGAATTTAACTCCCTCTATCTTTGACAAAGGTCTTCTTCTTTAACAGTAGTTTGCAGTACTGACAATATTGGACCTGGTAGAAAAAACTATGATATTGATGAAGATAATAGTACAGATATTCAACTTGATTCTTTTTTTTTTTTTTTTTTTTTTTTTTTTTTTTTTTCAAAATAACAGAATGGATGCTTTGATTGTAGAGACTGCATAAAGTTGTAGTATATTGAACGTTCTTAATCATAGTCAAATGAGACGACATACATAAAATACAGAAAAAATAGCTGCATAAATTCTGTATCTAAATAACATTAAAAAAAGAAGTAATAGATAATAAAAATAGTGAATTATGATGTGAAGTGAACGTAAAACCAACACTATGCCTAGTCTAAAACTAATGCACATTTTATTGGACAATAAATTGAATTCTCAAGTGACAAGTGTGGTTCATTTCAGTAAAATGCATCAGTGAATCTAAATTCATTGAAATAATAGGACTAAAAAAAAATATATTTATAAAGTCTCATAAAATGAAAAATAACAATTTCCTATATATTTGTATTGTAGAAATTTTAATTGTGTATATAATGCATGTAAATAGTTATACCGATGGTAAAAAATACACTTTACCAAAAGCTAATACCAAGTACATATCCACCCATAATATTAGACATAAACACCATTATGTAAACCGAACATTAGCTGTCAAAAATAAACCTAATCACAACAGTAAACCTCTTGGTAAAGTGCATGTTGTAATGACTACAACGGCAAAACCCTTAAAACTAAAGACCGGTGCAAAACGTACTAGCCCCGTTGATAGTTTTTCTTTGAAACACACTTTACATGATGTCACTTTGAAGAAACCTATATTTGTTACTCCCAAAGAAACAACAACTAAAGCATCACCACTAGTTCTTAAAGAAGGCCATGTTCAACCTATGGATACTACTATTGATCTCTTAGACTTACCTTTAACATACAAACTATTTAACAATGAGGATAGAATTAAACTAAATGATCTCTCTAATACAAATAATTTGGCACCACCTACTTTTGATTTAGCAACAAAATCTACTCCAAATGTTAACGAAGAAAATTCAGGAAAGAGTCCGCCATATTTTGATCAATATCTCCAAAAGGATAGTCCACATTTCATGCAACCCGTTAGGAACACGAGTTCTAATGGATCCATTATGAAAATTGATGATTTGGTCTCAAAAGGAAATCACTTTATGAATGATAACAACAATAATAATGATGACGAAGATGAGGATGATGAAGAAGATGATGATATTGCGGATGATGAGGATGAGGATGACAATGAAGACGATATTGCTGTATTTGATGATGAACTTACAACATCTACATTGGCATCGACGTCAAGGATGATATTAACAACTACAGCTTTGCCATCAACTACAGCAAGATCTTCAAAGGTAAGAACGTAAGAACTTGGGTTTCCTGTTTCCTCTGTGTTCCAATTATCATTCATTGAAAAATTTCAACCAGTATTTACATGTGGACAACAGCATGGTATTTACACCCGTTCAATCTGTAGGTATTCTTTTCGCTGAGAATTTAACTCCCTCTATCTTTGACAAAGGTCTTCTTCTTTAAGTTTCAATGGAGCAGTTGCAAATGGGTAAAAATTATAAATAAATGGTAGATTCCTATGTAAAAAGTTGGGAAAAATTCAAATCCGAAATCAAAACTCCGAAAAAATAACTGTAAAAGATCCAAAATTCAATTTTTATTTTCCGTTCTAATGAAAGAGTTCAAAGATGTGTGACGTCAGACTTAACGCAGTTTTTTTTTGTCCGCTAGGTAGCGCCAGCATGCAAGCACGCTTACGGAGGAGCAGAAAGAAATGCGCAGAAACGTATGCGCACAGAAACATTAATGTGTTGCCTGCGAGGGAGCTTTGCTCGATGTGACGTCATCGTGTACGGGAGCGTATGCCGTGACGTCAAAGTTCACGATTTACCAGTACTTTTTAAATCGATTCATCTCGGGATCTAGAAGTCGTAGGAGAAAAAGAAAAAATCCGTTGGTCCTCATTTTTTCTGCTCTATGACTTTGAACCATCACCCAAGTAAGCGCAACTGGTCTATTCATACTCTAATGATATTATATTATACTGCAATGCTGGATTCATATTATAGAGGAATTCAACAACATTGTCATTGAAGGATTGAGTCATACATTTTTGTCAGATTGCTATCGAGGAGTAAAATTCAGAGTAAGATAGAAATATCAAAGAATAACAAAGTTATACAAGCATATTTTAGGACATTTTTGTTAGATTGCTATCGAGGAGTAAAATTCAGAGTAAGATAGAAATATCAAAGAATAACAAAGTTATACAAGCATATTTTAGCTTTAAAATAAAGTCTGTTTATTTCTGTAAATTTCCCTTTAACCTCAACTTTACTTCCGGCCTCTGGATCTCCGATTACGAGCGTTACATCTTATCTCTCTCAGACAGTTCTTGTATTCTTCCGGCTCTTTACCTGAAAAGGAAAATTAGGTATTCGAAAATTAGAGATAAACGTTATTGATACCTATGTGCTTTATTCTGCTTGGTAATTTATTCCATAAAATGGCTTTTGGTTTGACTGTGGACGTAAAAGGATTTTAAATGTGCGCTTCCAGTTGAAGATGTGTCCAAACATAATCGATCGACGACCCCCTGTCCAAACATAGTCGACCGGGCGTCGATCGATTATGTTTGGACACATCTTGAGACCTAAGCGAAACAGAAGGGCAGGCAGCATAGGTTTTTGTTGTCCTTTCTTTCAAAATGTCTAAAAGTGTTTTATTAATTTTACGTTCACACACTCTGCTTTCATGATGACATAAAGACAATACAAACAAAGTATATGTACTCTTTAATGCAATTAAAGTCAGAAAGTATGCCTGTTGACTTTAAGCTTGGAAAATTGATTCTACGAACCATATTGAAAAAGTGAGTGGACTTTTGCTCCCAATGATTCAAATGTGCCCAATGATTATCTAGAAAAACATGTCTTCTTCATAAACTTAGAGGTAAACATAACTCGGTGTTTTGCTGTTTTGTGCAGAACAAAATCCCCTACATAACCATTTACCTATACCTACTCAGGTATCAAATACCTACAGAAGTCCTAATATGTAGATTATTCTCGGGTGAAATCTCAAGTCTGAAATGCTCAGATATGTCTACTGACTCTACTGCATACATTTAACATTTCTGTGCTTAAAAATTCTCAGACAAATGTGTAGCCTACCTCATTAATTAACATCTCTATTATTGGCCTATAAAAACTCACCATAAAAAGCAGGGTACTCATGTTTGATGAACATGCTGTCGGGGTTTGGTGTCAATTAATTTACAACATTATCACCACATAAAACAATAAATTATAAGTTTAATAACTTTTTTGTTACAATATTTCAGTCATTGAACTCGCTGATTGTGTTAGTGGCCAGTGTTTTATTAATTTTACGTTCACACACTCTGCTTTCATGATGACATAAAGACAATACAAACAAAGTATATGTACTCTTTAATGCAACTAAAGTCAGAAAGTATGCCTGTTGATAAATTTCCGTCCTGGCAAGGATTCGAACCCAGCACCTCGGGGTTGAGAGTCAGTGCTCTTCACCACTCGGCCACAGAGGTGGGTACAAGGAGATATTTGTTTACAGGAAAATATCGCGATTTAGCATAAGCCTTCAGTGCGATTTGTGAAGATGTTCAAATGTGTAACAAAGGTAACACTCAAAACATATATTATTGCGTCTAGTGAAGTGCAGAGTGCTTCGAGCCTGTGACATATAAAACTGACCTATATTTCTCCCTTACTAATGAGTCTTTCTCATTTCACAACACTAATAAGACTTTGAATTATGAATGGATTCGGAAGAACAAGTGAAGTGTTCTTAAAAAATTCATCTCAACATTTTTGCCAAACATTTTTCTCGTACCTACTTAACCATGTACATTTTTTATTGCGATTGCGAATGTAATTTATCAATGTTGAATTTCGTTTTGAAAAATACAAATACATACGAGTATGTATAACTACATTGTTTATTTTCGACGCATTGATATATTTATGTATTTCTGATTTGTGCACTCGAGTTTTGGATTATATTACTCAGTTGCCGACCACTAATGATTCATTGCATTTTTGAGAAAAATCCATTATGAATGAACATTGGAGATTTTTTCTTGATGCCAAAATGAACTACATGGGTAAATAATGCTTGAGAAAAACGCCTCTTATATGGTGATATAGTCTGGGCTAAAATGGATGAACTCGGCTAAAAACATACATCAATAAGTAATTTTAAAGGGATTAATAAATTTACCAGAGTACATTTTCAGAGAAGCTTTTATATTTTTCCCTTCTAGCCACATAATCCTTACCTACTTCTTATAATCCATCAAGCTTTTCAATTCTGCACGTCTCTTGGGGATTTTTAATACAGAAAGGTAATACTGGGTGGGTTGAAGTAGCGTCCTTATTTTTAAAGGTCTCTTAGAGAAGCTGAACCTACAACACACACTAATCACTGATACACCCTGTGTAACATATGCGAGATGCGAGTACCATCTTTTTCATACGTTTTACGTGTACGTAGTTAATCCATAATTTTACAATATTATTTTTGTTAATGCACTTTTAATTCGTTTTTATTAATGCTTCTGGATGCTAGTCTCTAAATAGGATTAGCCATGAATTACAGCGTAAAATTTCTCTTCTATTTATATCAGCAAAATAATAGTTCTGTTCATGAAATGAGAAATAATAGAAGCATCTCCCCCGAGGTGAAATGGCAACATTGGAGCGGTGAGTTTAAAGTGAATAGCTACATCCTGGGTGTTAATTCAGGCAAGAGTCAAGATGCTTAAAATACTCGACATCCCGTTTAATATCCCTGGAGTTGCAAAGTTATATCTTTATTATCCTTGTCATTTTCAATGTACATTTATGTGCGTATGTAGATTGTAAAAGTATGCACTAAATTAAGTACAGAACATCAATAAATTTGTCCCCTTTGCCTGCTCCTATGAAAGTCCTGGACAAATACCTCTACAAAATATTGTGTATGTTTTCATGAAAGTCAGATGGAAGATATCAAATCTAAATTGTTTAAACGGAACTAATATGCTGTTGAGACAAAACAAAAGATACCACTGGAAAGCTTGAGGCTAGAGAACTACTATAGAAGCCTCTGTATTGTACGGAACATCACGACTATTAGTATTGTTACACAGAGATTACACAGAAATTTGTAAAGAATCCGTTAGAGATATGATGATGGAATGGACTCAGCACTTGAGAGTTTAGCTGCAGGTCAAAGTTGAAAATATGCTGTCGGTGTGAATAGCTCTTGGGGAAAAACCTGCTTGGGGCGAACCGCACACAAAGAACCATACCATGTGAGCTAGTGGGTGGATTATATCGTGCACGCAGTCTGGTTTTAATATACACATAGCTGAGCTCAGTACATGGAATTTCGTATTAGCAAAGTATGAGATGAATCTCAAGTCGCGTTTATGCAGACGTTTTCCAATTCATTAATGATTCATTCGTAGTCGTGTGCAAGATTTTGAAATGAAATTCTTGTTTTCATTTCCAAATTCCAAGAGTAAATGTATGTATTTCGCTATCTCATCAGGGTACAAGTATAAACTTTTCGTCTAGAACCGCGTCGACCCTTCTAGCATCACCAAACGAATAAAACTTGACTAGCACACCGTTATAAATTACCTAAGAGAAATAAAAAGAAAGTCATGAAGAGAAATGAATAAATTTCATGCCTCATGACTTGACGGAAGAAATGGAGATGAGGAGATTGACAAAAAAAGAAATTGATGAATGGTAAACAGGAATAATTGGAATTGTTTTGGACTAGGACTAGGACGGATTGGGAATTGTGAGAGGTCTGGAACGGACAATGTTTGAGATGAATATTGATTCCACTGGTTCTGTCAGGAGCTATCAGGTCCTGATTTAGGTAGTCTACTGCAGGCTCCAGAGTGTAGCTTGTGCTGTCTTCAACGTCTGAGAAGTGAGTGACAATGTTTGAGATGAATATTGATTCCACTGGTTCTGTCAGGAGCTATCAGGTCCTGATTTAGGTAGTCTACTGCAGGCTCCAGAGTCTAGCTTGTGCTGTCTTCAACGTCTGAGAAGTGAGCAACTGTAATAATGGTCTTATCCCGAAATCGAAGAGTAGGATATGGACTCAGCACTTGAGAGTTTAGCTGCAGGTCAAAGTTGAAAATATGCTGTCGGTGTGAATAGCTCTTGGGGAAAAACCTGCTTGGGACGAACCGCACACAAAGAACCATACCAACATCCTCTCGTAAAATTGCTTTTCGGTATTTAGATTGTCAGCTTCAGACATAGGTACCTAGGTACATAAAATTCACAGAGAAATTGGAATCAGAAAAAATCAGCATTTTAATATCCTTAAAGGACAACCGTAATACTTAGGTACTCTTATCTATGTATTTAGTCTAGCAAGTATAATAATTTGGGGAAAATGTGATTGTTATTTTGCACTGGGGCAATACCCAGAAATATTGGCTAGCCGTTCCGGGAACGAACATTACCTGTTTAGGATAAATTTCCCTCCGGGCGGGAATCGAATCCATTACCTAGCGCTTACAAAAGGTGTACCTTGCAAGCTAACTAGGCTGGCTCTTATGATTCTCTATTGTAATTTTTCGTGACCCCTCTGCTGGTTTTATGAGACAGCTCTATGAAGTATGAACAAGTTCAAATTATACAAAGCTACGAGAGTAGATTGGAAAGCCATGCTCCATAATTGGGCGAGAGTCTGGACATCTTGTTATGGTTGTCAGCATCAACGTCAGACGATTCATCATAATATACCTATTAGCAAAACTTAATTTAATATGTTGCAACATCAATAATTTTATTTTTGTCGAAAGTTTCTGCGCGGATATTGACTTGGTTACCGAGTGTACTAAAATATTTTCGATGGTTTACGTCTATTTCTTTACATCGTCCGTCCAGGCCTGTCCAGATTGAATCTCATGCATAATTTTTTCTTATCCACATTAGAAGATTTAAATCTCAGATTAGACATTTGATTTGTTTAGCTCAGACGAATTGGTTTCTAATTTCCTACGGTAAACAGTCGAAGTGTTTTTATCTGCTCTACTTCCAGAGATTTCGTCAGTACGATTTTATGAAAGGCTTCACTGGAGGAATCCAAACTCGTGGATTTTAAGGATAATATTCGATTGGAAATAATGAAAAGTTCACTAGACCAAGACAATTAGCAACCATCTTTAATAGCCTTTCTTTTAGGATTTGAGCTTCCGTAGTATTCTCTGCAAAGGTACTCTTCTGTTGGTTTCAAGTTCATCCTGTAGATACCATTGGTCTTTGGTCTGCTTCTGTAGGGTCTGCGGCTACTGTGCTGGTGGTCCTTGTCAAATAATATTGGTTTGGACGCCCGTCCAAAGTCAAGAGATGTTAACATGGTTATAAATATCGGAACGATCTCATTCAACCCATTGAATTAAATGTTTTACATTGTTTAGAATGTTCTGATGTATATGTTTAAGTTCACCATCTACAAAATATTCACTACCTCGATACATAATGGTGGGGTTATTATTTTCCAGACATGTATGTAGATAAACAATTTTATATGTAAGATGTTAACATGGTTATAAATATCGGAACGATCTCATTCAACCCATTGAATTAAATGTTTTACATTGTTTAGAATGTTCTGATGTATGTTTAAGTTCACCATGTACAAAGTATTCACTACCTCGATACATAATGGTGGGGTTATTATTTTCCAGACATGTATGTAGATAAATATTATTAAATGTACGTTGTAGGTTGAAGGTAGCTATATATACATATTTTATTTTATTATCTTGGTTTTCAAATTTTACAGCTGCAGCTATCGAATGTACGAGTATTTGCCTTAATTTTTCTGCGAGCAGGTTGGACGGTATCCATTGTATTTGGTAATCTTTTCGGCCCTTGATGGTTAAAATGAGTTTCTTACTTTCTGCTCTTTGGATCCTGACACGAGACCATTTTCAGTATCTGAAGAAGTCAGACTCTTGCAAGTTTGAGGAACTTTTGAGTTGGATACCTACACCGATTGGTTAAAGAAGAAATACAAACGGTTACTCACCCAAGACGACTTGGAGGGTACCTGCCTAGAAATAATTATAATGAGCGATCCTGCAGACGCGGATTATGTTAAGGATTAGAGGAGATAAGAGACATCCAGACAGAAGATTGCAAGGTTCTTTAAGTAAAGAATGTTTTAATTATCTCTAATTGAAGTGACGCTCTTGTGAAATGGTAAATTACCAAGTACAGCGCGAATCTCTCTCAATAAAGAAATAAGCAAAGGTAATATTTATCCTGTAGGTACATAAAATTCACAGAGAAATTGGAATCAGAAAAAATCAGCATTTTAATATCCTTAAAGGACAACCGTAATACTTAGGTACTCGTATCTATGTATTTAGTCTAGCAAGTATAATATTTTGGGGAAAATATGATTATTATTTTGCACTGGGGCAATACCCAGAAATATTTGGCAAGATACAAACATTCACGTATGAAGCCTTTTATTATGCGGTAAGTGAAAGTGGTTGATGGCTCATATTGGCATAGTCCTTGGGAATCTTGGGATAGTGACCCCTCTGCTGGTTTTATGAGACAGCTCGGGCAAGATACAAACATTCACGTATGAAGCCTTTTATTATGCGGTAAGTGAAAGTGGTTGATGGCTCATATTGGCATAGTCCTTGGGATAGTGACCCCTCTGCTGGTTTTATGAGACAGCTCTATGAAGTATGAACAAGTTCAAATTATACAAAGCTACGAGAGTAGATTGGAAAGCCATGCTCCATAATTGGGCGAGAGTCTGGACATCTTATTATGGTTGTCAGCATCAACGTCAGACGATTCATCATAATATACCTATTAGCAAAACTTAATTTAATATGTTGCTACATCAATAATTTTTGTTGAAAGTTTCTGCGCGGATATTGACTTGGTTACCGAGTGTACTAAAAGATTTTCGATGTTTTATGTCTATTTCTTTACATCGTCCGTCCAGGCCTGTCCAGATTGAATCTCATGCATAATTTTTTCTTATCCACATTAGAAGATTTAAATCTCAGATTAGACATTTGATTTGTCCAGCTCAGACGAATTGGTTTCTAATTTCCTACAGTAAACAGTTGAAGTGTTTTTATCTGCTCTACTTCCAGAGATTTCGTCAGTATAAATTATTTTTCCGATTTTATGAAAGGCTTCACTGGAGGAATCCAAACTCGTGGATTTTGAAGATAATATTCGATTGGAAATAATGAAAAGTTCACTAGACCAAGACGATTAGCAACCATCTTTAATAGCCTTTCTTTTAGGATTTGAGCTTCCGTAGTATTCTGTTCAAAGGTACTCCTCTGTTGGTTTCAAGTTCATCCTGTAGATACCATTGGTCTTTGGTCTGCTTCTGTAGGGTCTGCGGCTACTGTGCTGGTGGTCCTTGTCAAATAATATTGGTTTGGACGCCCGTCCAAAGTCAAGAGATGTTAACATGGTTATAAATATCGGAACGATCTCATTCAACCCATTGAATTAAATGTTTTACATTGTTTAGAATGTTCTGATGTATATGTTTAAGTTCACCATCTACAAAATATTCACTACCTCGATACATAATGGTGGGGTTATTATTTTCCAGACATGTATGTAGATAAATATTATTAAATGTACGTTGTAGGTTGAAGGTAGCTAAGTAAAAAAAAAAAAATACATATTTTATTTTATTATCTTGGTCTTCAAATTTTACAGGTGCAGCTATCGAACGTACGAGTATTTGCCTTATTTTTTCTGCGAGCAGGTTGGACGGTATGACCATTGTATTGACCATTGACCATTCTTTTCGGCCCTTGATGGTTAAAATGAGTTTCTTACTTTCTGCTCTTTGGATCCTGACACGAGACCATTTTCAGTATCTGCAGTTTTTTTTTTTGTTTGTTTTCACCCGATTCAATTAATCAAGCCTACAGCCCGTTCTACAAATAGTGGGAAGATGGTCAAGGTGTCTCCGGAAAGGTCTCGTCGAGGAGAAGTGCCTTTTCTTGGTTTCATCTTCTTAGCACTAAAGGGAGACCCGCTAGAGAGGAAAAAGTGACTTTTAGGGGAAAATTTCAAACTTTTCGATCGAGTTGATTAATAAAGAAGTTTTGTGCGTCTCGAAAACAAATGTCTTAGTGGCCGAGCGGTTGGGTGTATCTATTTTTACTCCTCTACTGTGATGATAAGTGTGATGGGTGGGGGTTCGAATCCCAGAGAGGTCATTTTTTTTACATAATTTTATCATTTTTTTTTTTTTTTATTAATATTTATTATAGTGTGGTGTTCAATGACTAGATTATTTATAGTTCAGTTTCGTACGGATGTTCAGGTTTGTGTAGATTCTGCCTCGACAACATAGATTCACCTCGTCGATCGACGGCGTCGACTATGTGTAGACATAGACATAGCTTAATGGATCAATTTTTCTTTGACACATTTCTCTCGCAGATAGCGAGAAAGCACTCACACATACTTGTAAAATAGATGAACTCGAAGTGTTTGCCTCGCGGTATCTCAAAATCTCCATGGAAGTTCTTCTCTCGTCTCTCCCATGTCCTCACAGCAAAAATCCATTTCGGACGAAAAAGAGGAATGTTTTCAGAGATTGAATAGAAGAAATGTAGTGACTTGAGAGAAAAAAGTTCCCAGCTGCGCTGCAGCATAGCTTGAAGGCTGTACAATTAAAATAACTCAGGTGAATAGTCAATTCGTATTTCGTACCCATCTTTCCATATGCAGAGCTCGAAAATATTTTTACATTTTCTTCTTGCATCACAATATTCACAATAGTGTGTTTGAAAGCATGAAGAAAGAATCGTCACTTTTTACCAGGCATAAAAAATATTCTTTTTGGGGTTTGAATGTTTGATAAAGGGAAATCTAAAAACGTACATAGGTCTTATCGTCCCGAAATCGAAAGGAGGACATGATAGGAGAAAGATAGCCTTTCCAAATCCCTGTTTATAATATTACAAAGAATATCACTATATACCTACGTTACCTCATGTTGTATCTTCCTTGCGGAGGTGTGCTAAGGTCATGATAATCTTGACTTTGGAAGGTGCTGCTTTGAAAATATCAAGATATGACTTTCATTAACATTTTCATCAATAAGTTCACTAGATCTGCTTCTCCATCATTGTTCATTGTTTACCAGCTTGTAGCTTAAACTGAAAGACTACTAGGTAACTAAGGATATAAAAACTTTCTGATCATCCTGTAGCAGGTCATGATAATCTTGACTTTGGAAGGTGCTGCTTTGAAAATATCAAGATATGACTTTCATTAACATTTTCATCAATAAGTTCACTAAATCTGCTTCTCCATCATTGTTCATTGTTTACCAGCTTGTAGCTTAAACTGAAAGACTACTTGGTAACTAAGGATATAAAAACTTTCTGATCATCCTGTACGATCGGCATCGCGTTGAAAAATGTCTCCTGAGAATCATTCCAGTGAACATTGAAAATTTCTAGTATGCATATTTAATTCAACATTATCTGTCCTATTAGGCTCAGCTTAATATAAACTTCCGTGTAGACTAATAATTTCTTGGCAGCTTGTGCTTTTTCCCCATAGGCTTTCTGATGAAAAGGAACTGTTTACACAAAATGAATGACAAAATACATGAACATGTTGGCTATGAACAAACCGATGGATGTAGAGACGTTCAGACACCATGCCAATACCAGGTGCCTGAAAATTAATCAGTTTCATTATTATTTGGATACTTACATGATTTTGTGATTAGTGTACATTATTATTTGAATAGCAAAGGTTGAGTGCGAAGGGCATCCACTCGTAAAATTTGTAGCCAAAACCAAATGTCAGCCCAAAGCAATCACCCTAATTAGGACTGATTGAGAGGCCGGCGAAAAACGCCGACCCCGTCTGTACACGGGAAAAGGCGAATAAGAGGTAGGTATATATGTATTTATCCAAGCACGCAATGACGGAGTATGGAACCTCTTCGAAACCTATACAGGACTGCTTGTATTGTGAAAAGCTGAGTAAACACATTCAACTTTAACTCGCCGTGGTGGGTGTGCGGTACATTTGAGGGATTTTTGTTTTTAATCCCTACAGAGATTTCGACTTGTAAATAACTAATGCTGGAAGATTAAAATGAAGATTAATGATGAGTTTTATTGAATTTTTACGTCGTGGTTAAATCACGGTGAACATGAAATGAAAATGTCTGCTGTGGAATAAATATCACGTACCATGGGACATGTTATAGCACAGTGCTCTATTTCTACAGGGTGGCACATTTCGCTCAAATCACATTCATAGCTTTGGTAAATGTGTAGACAATACTTTTTTTTAAAGGCTTTAATGGCAGGATTCTCTCTTAGTGAGCTCTTCCACCCAACCGGTTTTTGTCAGCTTCATAGCCGACATTAAATACTGTTAAATTTGGCAACTTAGTTCCAATTGGATATTAGGTAATGTAGATGCCTCTATATTTTGTGCCTCCATAAATCTGGATTTTGACCTCTGAACTTCTAAAACAGCTAGTTTTGGACATCGAGCTTTTTTAAGACCTATACATGGCTGTGCTAATTTACAAATTTGGTTAACACCGGCAAGACATTACCTACCAGTTTTTAGTTGGGATGTGCGGGTAGGCCCAGACAATAATAACAAAATCTTTTACGGATAATAAATTTTAGCAAAAAAGAATGTCAAACAAGTTTGCATTTTTAGGTTTTTTGGCAATACCTATTGCTTTTGTTTTGTTTTTGAAATAATAGCGATTCCTGTGGATTGAAAAGTTCGAATCACAAGGACTTGTGTGAACTGTGAACTATTACTAAAGAGTTGTTTAACATATCTCTGTTACACCCTGTATAAGACCTATATTTACCTCTTCTAGATCACGTGTGGTTCAATTCACCCACATTTTTATTCGAACCCTTTTCGAGGGATGTGGGGGCGTCTAGGATATAATTAAAGGTCCCCCCCTTCCTCGTGACAAATGAAACAAATTTCGTGTGTCGTTTGAAGGGACATTGTCTTTTTGATTAATTATATATTTATTGCTTACTTTTACAACAGGATGGCAATTGAGGAGCAGAAAGAAAAGGGAAATTACGTCTATTTTGTTTTGAACAATGGGAACTGCTTTCCGTATATGCTTTCCTCTTATTTCTATTGTCTGACATGGTTTAATGTGATTCAAATGAAAGGTCTTCATTCAATTTTCTATTGAAATTCAACTTTGTCTAGGAGGCTGAAAGAGGTCAGTCTGGAATCGGGTCTGTAAAGAATGTTTTAATTATCTCTAATTGAAGTGACGCTCTTGTGAAATGGTAAATTACCAAGTACAGCGCGAATCTCTCTCAATAAAGGAAGAAGCAAAGGTAATATTTATCCTATAGCAACCTGCCACCACAACTAACGTTCGTACATAAGGTGTAATTTTTTCTTCGAAAACTGTAATAACAACCTGTTCATTCATTCTTTTGAATGAGAATCTCTAACTGATCATTATATCTGAACTTGGTGTTCAATGACTAGATTATTTATAGTTCAGTTTCGTACGGATGTTCAGGTTTGTGTAGATTCTGCCTCGACAACATAGATTCACCCCGTCGATCGACGGCGTCGACTATGTGTAGACATAGCTTTATGGATCAATTTTTCTTCCTCTAGTTTTTGAATGTTCTCGAGTTTGATCTTCATTTTCCAAATCTGTCCAAGGCTGTGAACTTCCCAAACTTTTGTTGTTCTGGATTAATCAATAGGTGCGTATCTAACAAATAGTACATATTTGAAAATCAGAAAGCACTCACACATACTTGTAAAATAGATGAACTCGAAGTGTTTGCCTCGCGGTATCTCAAAATCTCCATGGAAGTTCTTCTCTCCCATGTCCTCACAGCAAAAATCCATCTCGGACGAAAAAGAGGAATGTTTTCAGAGATTGAATAGAAGAAATGTGAAAACAGCTCGCATTAGATATCAAAAAGGATTTAAGTATGTATTTCAGTATTAGTGGATGTGCCTAGTGCTCCGTACAAGCAAACAATTGGAGAGTTTGGCGTCTCCACTAATTCATTGGAATTATACTACTCGTATCTCGTATGTACCTAATATTATATTAATCTCTATCAAAACACAATACAGTCATCAATGAAATTGCTAGATAGCTATAGCTACCAAAATACCAAGAAGCCGAAAATTATCCTCCCGCTGGGTTTACCATTAACAATAGGTGAAGTGTTAATAACCAATAGATTAACCTTCAATACTCGGTTACGAGTGTTAATAATATGCATTGCTATGCTTTTGTCATTGTTGTTGTTTTGAACTCCTGTGATTTTTTGAAGGCTTCCCAGGGAGTGATGAGACTGCTAGCTATTCTGGTATGTCTTCATTAGACAAGTCTGAAGTCAACAAAGTTTTCATTCAATGAATTGGGCACGACAAAATGTTTCTTGGAATTCTGAAATTAGAATTGATGATGAGTTTCCATTTGTTTCTCAAGTGATTCTTTGTACTTAGAGCCTCTTGGTTTCATTGATTATTTTTTTCTTAATTTATTGTGTTTGAATGTTTCTTGGAATTCTGAAATTAGAATTGATGATGAGTTTCCATTTGTTTCTCAAGTGATTCTTTGTACTTAGAGCCTCTTGGTTTGATTGATTATTTTTTTCTTAATTTATTGTTTTTGTGTTTGAGGGGATTGAGGCATAGGTACTTGATGTAATTATTAGATACCCAATTAACTCATCTACTCGAAAGTGCTATATTCACACATGTCTAGAAAGAAACCAGCAACTTTTTGCATATCTAGAACCTAGATACAGAGGAGCCATCAAAGAATTCTTAGACACGAGAGTCGATTAATGATCTTGTGCAAATCTTTTCCAAATTCAAATATACATAATCATTTTAAGGGGCCCACTGTAGGTAGTTATTGTATTTGTTTGAGGCGATTGAGGCATACTTGATGTAATTATCAGATACCCAATTAACTCATCTACTCGAAAGTGCTATATTCACACATGTCTAGAAAGAAACCGGCAACTTTTTGCATATCTAGAACCTAGATACAGAGGAGCCATCAAAGAACTCTTAGACACGAGAGTCGATTAATGATCTTGTGCAAATCTTTTCCAAATTCAAATATACTTACATAGGTAATCATTTTAAGGGGCCCACTGTAGGTATTGAGTTATATACAGAGGAGCCATCAAAGAATTCTTAGACACGAGAGTCGATTAATGATCTTGTGCAAATCTTTTCCAAATTCAAATATACATAATCTTTTTAAGGGGCCCACTGTAGGTATTGAGTTATGGATCATGACTTTTTATTTTCACATCAAGGAATCCTTGAGTCAATGAGTTTATGTTTAAAGAGTTTAACCTCAAGATAATCATCACACATTTAAGTATGGTCCAGAATCCCTCATAAATTTTCAATGTGTGTTACTCCGGGCAAAGTCTAGGTCCAGCTTCTGATCACTTGACCAATAGTGTTGCTAGTAGCATGAAATTTTCTGCCATTTATATTTCTTCAGATATTTTACCCATAGAAAGATTGAATATTGTGTTTTGCCCTAGGCATGTTACAACTTTAGTGGGAATAGTGGGTATATCACTAAAGTTGTAAGCTTGTAAGTGTTTGAAGAACCACTTTGCCAATTCACCCAATCCCTTTACAAAATAAATACTTTGTCACTAAACTTTAT
Organism: Diaphorina citri; assembly: GCF_000475195.1. Taxonomy (NCBI): domain Eukaryota; kingdom Metazoa; phylum Arthropoda; class Insecta; order Hemiptera; family Psyllidae; genus Diaphorina; species Diaphorina citri. The sequence goes on along the minus strand of NW_007377624.1, from coordinate 145,132 downwards.
CGTCTTCTATTCGCTACACCAATAGTGTTGCTAGTAGCATGAAATTTTCTGCCATTTATATTTCTTCAGATATTTTACCCATAGAAAGATTGAATATTGTGTTTTACCCTAGGCATGTTACAACTTTAGTGGGAATAGTGGGTATATCACTAAAGTTGTAAGTGTTTGAAGAACCACTTTGCCAATTCATCCAATCCCTTTACAAAATAAATACTTTGTCACTAAACTTTATCGTCTTCTATTCGCTAATTACTCACTTGAGACAATTTATAAGATCTTCAATTGTCTTCACCAGGGAGACTCAAACTTAAAATAACCAAGTACCAAAAAAGTCGTGTCGTGAATTTATTATAAATGCCACTTTCCAGGTGTGATGATGATAAAATTATAAAACCTTCAGTTTAAGGGACATAATTCTACAACTGGACTGTAAGGGGTCCGTCCGTAGTCCGTAGAGATTGTTAAATAAGACTTTTTAATTTTATCCTAAAATGTCTTGTCACGCATTCCACCCTGTATTACACGTATCTATTTCAAGCTCCCGAGACTAGATTAATATTTCAAGATATTATCTCAATTACACATTCCGTATAATTATTCAGTTTATTTAAAACGTCTCATTATTTATTTTAGACCCCTGTAATGATTCAATTAATTAGAGGAGCTTGCCAATAAGAGTGATTCATAGCAACAGCAACGCGGTAACACGGATTTGATATGGTGTCTGGGTTATGTGCTCATGCTCAGGTAGATGGGCCATTGCTTGTATTGTATCGGAAGTATTTATTTTGTAAAGGGATTGGGTGAATTGGCAAAGTGGTTCTTTAAACACTTACAACTTTAGTGATTTACCCACTATTGAATCCTCTAAAGTTGTAACATGCCTAGGGCAAAACACAATATTCAATCTTTCTGTGGGTAAAATATCTGAAGAAATATAAATGGCAGAAAATTTCATGCTACTAGCAACACTATTGGTCAAGTGATCAGATCTCTAGTTTTTGAATGTTCTCGAGTTTGATCTTCATTTTCCAAATCTGTCCAAGGCTGTGAACTTCCCAAACTTTTGTTGTTCTGGATGAATCAATAGGTGCGTATCTAACACAAATAGTATTTGAAAAATTTCAAGTGTCCAAATCTAATCAAACAATGAGTCATGGGATTTCGGATTCATGACTACAATGACATCAGAACATTAATTTGATTCATGACATGAGTCATAATGTGGCAGAGAGATTCATTCATGATCGTTTTGTTGTGTTCATTATTTTGGAGTGGTAGATTAATTAACACTTCGCATTGTATTGATATCCTGACTAATAAAGCCGCACGATTAAAAATACTATAACCAGCCTAGTTAGCTTAGTTGACAAGAATCTGGATCCTTTGGATTCTCTTTAATTTTTCTTTCAAAGAGAGATATTTTTTACTTCTCTCTTTGGAATCCCTGTCTTCTACCACTGTGAACCAAACGAATCCAGTCCCCCGAGTGGATCCCTTGGCCTCACTGGATTCGGATATTCAAAACTCTTTTTTTTAGCCAGCCTAGTTAGCTTAGTTGGTAGCGCGTCTGCCTTGTAAGCGCTAGACCGCGGA